>NC_041385.1:840486531-840499692 GCF_002162155.2 Triticum dicoccoides
CCGCCGTGCGCCGCCCCTGTCCCACGCGGCCACCGCGCCGCTGCCCCTGCCCTGCGCTGGCGCCGCGTGCCGCCCCTGCCCTGCAGAAGATAGATTTTTTGTTTTTTGCATTTTTATAAAAATGTATATATGTATGTATATATGTTCTCTGTGTATATATATGTTCATGAATATATGCAAAAGATAGATTTTTAGAAAAATAGTATTTTTTTTCTGTTCATAGATTTTTTTGGTGATATTAATTATTGTAAATATGCAAATGTTTGTATATTCATATGAACAATGAATTAGGAAAAACCTTTAATTTTTTCTAAAATTTATATTTGATCATTATTTAAAAAAACAAGCAATACTACTTCATGTATCTTTAAGAAAGGAAGAAGAAGAAAAAGAATGAGAGGAAAAAGGAAATAAGAAGAGGAAGAAAGGAGAAGAAGAGGGGAGAGGAAGAAGAGGAGAAATAAATGATAAGAAGAAAAAAGAAGAAAAAGAAGAGGAGAAGAAGAAAGGAATAGAAGAGAAGAAGAAAAAATAGAAAAAAAATTCTATTTTTTCTTCTTCTCCTCTATTCTTTTCTTCTTCTCCTCTTTTTTTTTCTTCTTCTTTTTCTTCTTCTTCTTCCTTCTTCCTTCTTGCTCTTTTCTTCCTTTTTCCTTATTTTCCTTTCTCGAGGGATAAGAAGAAAAAGAAGAGGAGAAGAAGAAAGAAAGGAATAGAGGAGAAAGAAGAAACTTTGACACGAGGGGGGGGTACCGATACCCCCTCCCCGATAACATTATTTTCCCATGTATATGTATGTTGTGTCGTTGTCGATATAACGAGGGTGTCGAGGATCGCCGAGGGGTCAAGGGTCGGGAACTAGGGTAGAGGGTCGAGGGTCGTTAAGGGGTTAAGGGTCGAAGGTTTCAGGGTCGAGGGTTCCTATAGTGTCAAAGTATTGAAGAAATCCATGGCTTCATCATTAGCCGGAAGTAACCATGGCATGATGGTACGAAGTCCTCCAAAGTTATTCTGGAATGGAGTCCCGGATAGGATAATTTGCCCTTTTGTATGAATCTCAGCAAAGGCCTTTCAAATAACGATATTCGGAAGGTTTTTGCTGAACTTTGTACCAAAAAGCGAATTATCCTATCTGGGACTCCATTCCAAAATAACTTTGGAGAGCTTCGTACCATCATGCACCTGTTACTTTCGCCTAATAATGAAGACATGGTTTTGTTGAATCCTTTGACACTAGGCAACCTCCCGACCCCTCGGCGATCTTCGACCCCTTGACCCTCGACCGCTCGGCGATCCACGACCCTCTACCCTACCGCGGGCGTCGATGCCCACGTCACTTGCGGGACATAGATGTACTGTTCAACGCCGACCCCCTCCCGATAGCTTCAACACGTCGGGGGGGTCGATATTACCCCCTCCTAGCTTGAAGCGTTCTCGAGGCCACCCCCTAACCCTTGAAGCGTTGTCGAGGCCACCCCAAACCCTAGAGAAGCAGCGTCGAGGCCACTAATATGATTCCTTATTGTGATTAGCTAGCTAGTTCTAAGTTTGCCACTAATATATCCATATCTTTCATGTCTGAATAATAATTGCCATGTTGTAAATATTTGTAGACACTATGGACACCCCCCGAGACGAAGCACAAGAAGCGTTGTTGAGGGACATAATCGCACAAGGAAGTGATGCCGTCTGCTCGTTGATGTTTCTCAACGACAATGATGGTCTGGAAGGAGAGGGTGAAGAAGCAGCTGGCTATGATTTACATGGCTCCGATGACCCAATGCCGGTGCAAGAAGGAGAGGGTGAAGAAGTAGACCGTGAGGACGGCTCCGGTGATCACCAAACCGAGTCCGGTCAGGTATATATATTAGTTAAGCCTGTGCTGACTAGCTCTTGTCTTTGTTTTGGTATGTACACATATTAATTAACTCTCGTCTTTGTTCTTTTTTCTAGCCCTCCGAATCGAGCACAACTTCGGTAAAGAGACGAGGCCCGAAGAAAAAGTTGAGCTCGGATGAAAAGTTTGAGATCATACAAATCGCGCGTGACGGCCTACCGATTGAACCCTACCGGACAAAGAAGGCATTTGTTGCTCAGTGCGGGGTTCTGGTTAGGAACAAAATCCCGATCAGCATCCACCAATGGTATAAGCCTAAGAACGAAGACCCTGAGGTGTCTTGTGTCAATGATATGCAGAAAAATGATCTTTGGACTGAGCTGAAGTCAAATTTTACCCTACCGCTAGAGGATGATCCAGAGAAGCCAGTAATAGAGCCATTAATCAAGTCTTTTGCTCTTAAGAAGATGGCAGAACTATTCAGGAATTGGAAGAAAGAACTCAATACGTATGTCGAAACAAATGAGACACCAGAATTCAAGGGCAAATATGAGAAGATCAGAGATGACTGGCCCGCATTTGTGGCCTACAAGACATCAGAAAAGAGTAAAAAGATGTCGGCGGCAAACAAGAGAAATGCTGCGAAGAAGAAGCTTCACCATCGCACGGGGTCAGGTGGCTACCTCGTAGCCCGGCCTAAGTGGGCCAAGGCTGAGAATGATCTACCTGATAAAGGGATCGAACCAGAGACAATGAACTGGCCAGACCGTTGCCGGACTTGGTTCTTCGGGGCCGGCGGATCCTTGGACCCTCTAACAGGGAAGTGCATTTGGACGGACGAACAATTGGACATACCAGTCAAGAGGCTTCAGCATTATATCGAAGCAGCGCAGCAAGGGAAGTTTGTTCCAGACAGGGAGAAGGACGAGCTCACAATGTCCCTCGGGAATCCTGAGCACCCTGGACGGACACGAGGCACGCTAGGCTCCGTTTCGTGGAAGACTGGATTTCCGGACGCAGGGGGTTACAAAACCCATGAGAGAAGGAAGAAACTGGAGCAGAGCCTAATGCAGGCGCTGCACGAAAGGGTAATGGGGCTAGAGGAACGAGAAGAGGAACGAGAAGCAGCAGATCACAACAAACGACCTGCCGAAGCTTCCCCCGAAGCTACCCCGCCATCTCAGCGGAGAAGCGGCGTGGCTTCCACTGAGCTGCTTCAGCCAGAGCAGCATGCCTTGACGGCTCCTGCCAGCTATCCCGTGGATGCTATCACGAATGCTGAACATTGCCACCTTATGGCGCAATGGAGCAATTTGAAGGTCAAGGCGGCTGTTGGCTCTGTTTATCCTACTAAACCCGACTCAACTTTTCACTATCGGCCGATTCCAGAAGGATATGCTAAGGTGATGGTCGATGAAATAACGGAGGGATTTGAGGACCTCCGGCTTGACCACCCTACCGGTGAAGGGGAGTATCGGCTGGGTTCTGCTCTGAAGACTCCAAGCCTATGGCGGAAGGACCTCATCAACCTTCCGAACTGGACGCCTCCGCCTCCTCCTCCTCCTCCGGCGAGTCAGGGCACTCCGCCTCCTCCATCGCCTCCTCCTCCGGCGAGTGACGATCAGGGCACTCAGCCGGCTCCTTCTCCGACGCATGGCGGCACTCCGCCTCCTTCTCCGCCTGCACCGGCGCGCCCGAGCAGCCAGCCTCCTCCTTCTCCGCCTCGTCAGCAAGGGCGGAAGAGACCCGCCGCCGCTCCGGCTGCTCCGGCGCGTCGTAGTCCTTCTCCTCCGCCTCGTAAGCAAGGAAAGAAGACATCCGCTCCGTCTGCTCTGCCGGCGTGTAGCAGTACAGCCAAAGGCGGGAGGAGATACAGATTCGGTCCTTCTCTGAAGACTCCAGAGAAGTTACTGTACGAGAGGAGCGAGGAGGAAAACGCGAATATCGCGCAGACCGAAGTGGATGACTGGTTTCAAGGGTTGAAAGCAAAGAGACATCCACCTCCGGAGGAGAAGGTAGATCCGGTCAAAGCGAAGCGCACTCTGGCTGCCCTGACAAAACCACCCAAGTCTCCGCCGAAAGGCAACTATGAGCGCGTTATTGGAAAGGCATTTGCCGAAGAGGAGAGGTCGGGAAGTACTGTCAGTGATCAAAGGATGAAAGAACGACGAGCTGGGAAAAAAATTGCCTAGCTCGGCGAAAAAGCGAAGCAATCGTGCCCCCCGCTCAAGGTGCCTGCTAGCGACATCGTCGATCTGAGGATGGTGCCCGGTTATGGGAATCCTGCAGATTACCTGCCCGGCGATGTACATTATGATTTCTTGGAGGTGCAGATACAAAGATACGAGTACGGGAAGCCTCTCGTCAAAGATGAAAGCTCTCTATCAAAGATGATGCGAAGATTGCATGATTGGTACATGAAAACCTGCAAAGAGTCTGAGGGGAGGAGTACTTTGTATGTGAGAGTTAAAAAGGAGCATGACCTCCTTGGAATTGAATTGTTGCCTATTCCATTTGAGGAGTTCTATCAGTTTTTTAATCAATTGGCCCTTGATAAAGCAACGGTCACCTGCTACTGTCTGTAAGTAGTACTACTTCTGTCATTAAGTATCTTTATATAACTCAGCTCTTTCATTGCATGTATTTATAAATATCCTCACTATATTATGCAGATTGAAGATCGCCGAAATGAAGAAAAGACAAGTGGGTGATATTGGGTTCATTAACACATATCTCATAGATGCAAATGAGGTTAAATATCGTGCCGGAGAAACCGAGGCCAACTTGCTACGATCGTTGGAAATAAATGAACACAAAAATATAATACTCTTTCCTTACAACTACAAGTGAGTGTTACTGTCTTGTGGCATATTCGGTTTCCCTTATTAGTCCAGGTTATAGTAATGTAATTGATGAGTTATGCATGCGTTCGCAGGTTCCACTATATTCTCCTAGAGATTAAGCTTGAGCAGGGAGTAGTAAATGTCTTAGACTTGAGACGAAAAGATCCCAAGCAGTATGCGGACATGACTGAAATGCTCGAGAAGTAAGTTAAATCGATCATTATCCACCATATCAGCAACTTTGTTCATTTCTGACATCAAGTAATTGTTTTCTTTGTATGGCAGGGCTTGGGGAAAATTCACCAAAAAAGCTCCGGGACTACCGAAGAAGCTGCAATTTAGACACCCGAAAGTAAGTACTATATAGTAGCATATTCCACGCGCATCTCCTAGTGATTCAAGCGCTAGTTTCATCAATACCATTTAGCATGCTTGCTAATTATCAGTTTGATTGACCTCTGTTTCTTGTAAAGTGGTTGTGGCAGGAACAAGAGAATGATTTCTGTGGATACTACGTTTGCGAGTCCATCCGCCACACGGCCTGTGAGAGGGGCTACTCCGACAAACAATATGAAGTGCGTAAATAAAAATATTCACAATTTTATTTTATTACCATCATTTGTGTTGAGTTTTATTCATTCATATATATATATATATATATATATATATATATATATATATATATGTATGTATGTATGTATGTATGTATTGACCCCTTTCTTAAAATTAGATGTTTCGGAAGCGGGATGAACTCCTAGCACCAGATCGCATGCGAGCAATTCAAGAGGAATTGGCGGCATTCTTTCTTGACCACATGATCGCTGAAGACGGAGAATACTATGTGGACCACGCGTCCGTATGTTAGGAGATTATATATTTGTAAAAGATAATTATTGTATATATGTAGCCGGTAGTGTCGGATAGATATACGAGAACTTGTTGTTCGACCAATCTCTCGGAGAAGGAGAGGTGGTCGATATCACTTCTCTCTGTATGCATATATGTTCATTCTGTTTGCTTAATTACTAGCTAGCTAGCGTGTCTAGCTAGTCCTCTCTATACGTATGTATAGTACGTAGCGTCGACCAAGCACGGACAAAAGAGAGGACACTTTTCTCTATTAATTAGCTAGCTGTAGCACAATATATGAAACACCTAAATTAACCCCCCAAAACCCCCCAAACCCCCCCCCCCTTCAAGAAAAAAACAAAAACCAGAGCCATTGAAATGCTGACGCGTGGATGCCTATTGGTCCCGGTTGGTGCCACCAACCGGGACCAAAGGCCCTCCTGCCTGGGCTCAGCGGACAGGCCACATGGAGGCCCATCAGTCCCGGTTCTGGATAGAACCGGGACTAAAGGGCGAGGGTATTAGTACCGACCCTTTAGTCCCGGTTCATGAACCGGGACTAAAGGCCGTCACCAACCGGGTCAATAGGCCCCTTTTCTACTAGTGATGGAACAAACAAAAATTATAGATACGTTGGAGACATATCAAGCATCCCCATGCTTAATTCCTACTCGTGCTCGAGTAGGTAAACGGTAAAAACAGAATTTTTGATGTGGAATGCTACCTAGCATAATTCTTAATGTAATTTTCTTTATTGTGGCATGAATGTTCAGATCCAAATGATTCAAAATAAAAGTTCATATTGACATAAGAAATAGTAATACTTCAAGCATACTAATCAAAGCAATCATGTCTTCTCAAAATAACATGGCTAAAGAAAGTTCATCCCTACAAAATCATATAGTTAGGTCATGCTTCATTTTCGTCACATAAAAATGCTCCCATCTTATACACCCCCGGTGACAAGCCAAGCAATTGTTTCGTACTTAAATAATCTCAAACTTTTTCAACTTTCACGCAATACATGAGCGTGAGCCATGGATATAGCACTATGGGTGGAATAGAATATGATGATGGGGATTGTGTGGAGAAGATAAAAAAGGAGGAAGTCTCACATTGACAAGGATAATCAACAGGCTATGGAGATGTCCATCAATTGATGTCAACATGAGGAGTAAGGATTGCCATGCAACGGATGCACTAGAGCTATAAATGTATGAAAGCTCAACAAAAGAAACTAGTGGTTGTGCATCCAACTTGCTTGCTCACGAAGACCTAGGGCATTTTGAGGAAGCCCATCGTGGGAATATACAAGCCAAGTTCTATAATGAAAAATTCACACTAGTATATGAAAGTGACAACATATGAGACTCTCTATATGAAGAACATGGTGCTACTTTGAAGCACAAGTGTGGAAAAAGAGAGAGTAACATTGCCCCTTTTTTATTTTTTTATTTTTTGGGCCTTTCTTTTTTTTGGCCTTCCCCCTTTTTTATTTGGCCTTTCTCTTATTCTTTTTTTGGCATTTTTTTATTTGGGGACAATTCTCTAATAATGATGATCATCACACTTCTATTTATTTACAACTCATGAATTACAACCCAAAACTAGAATAAGATATGACTCTATATGAATGCCTCCGGCGGTGTACCGGGATGGGCAATGAATCAAGAGTGACATGTATGAAAAATTATGCATGGTGGCTTTGCCACAAATATGTTGTCAACTACATGATCATGCAAGGCAATATGACAATGATAATGTGTGTCATGATGATGAACGGAACGGTGGAAAGTTGCATGGCAATATATCCCGAAATCCTTCTTGCTACGTCTTGAGCTTGCGTTGGTTTTCCTTGAAGAGGAAAGGGTGATGCAGCAATAGTAGCGTAAGTATTTCCCTCAATTTTTGAGAACCAAGGTATCAATCCAGTAGGAGGCTCCTCAAAAGTCCCACGCACCTACACAAACAAACAAGAACTCGCAACCAACGCAATAAAGAGTCTGTCAATCCCTTCAGGCCACTTGCGAAAGTCAGATTTGATAGAGATAATATGATAAGATAAATATATTTTTGGTGTTTTATGATATAGATAGGAAAAGTAAAGATGCAAATAAAAGTATATTGAAAGCTTATATGATAAGAGATAGACCCGGGGGCCATAGGTTTAACTAGTGGCTTCTCTCAAGATAGCATAAGTATTACGGTGGGTGAACGAATTACTATCGAGCAATTGATAGAAAAGAGAATAATTATAAGATTATCTAGGCATGATCATGTATATAGGCATCACGTCCGTGACAAGTAGACCGACTCCTGCATGCATCTACTACTATTACTCCAGACATCGACCGCTATCCAGCATGCATCTAGAGTATTAAGTTCATAAAGAACGGAGTAACGCATTAAGAAAGATGACACGATGTAGAGGGATAAACTCATGCAATATGATATAAACCCCATATTTTTATCCTCGATGGCAACAATACAATACGTGCCTTGCTGCCCCTGCTGTCATCGGGAAAGGACACCGCAAGATTGAACCCAAAGCTAAGCACTTCTCGCATTGCAAGAAAGATCAATCTAGTAGGCCAAACTAAACTGATAATTCGAAGAGACTTGCAAAGATAACTTAATCACACATAAAAGAATTCAGAGGAGATTCAAATATTTCTCATAGATAAACTTGATCATAAACCCACAATTCATTGGATCTCGACAAACACACCGCAAAAAGAGTTACATCGAATAGATTTCCAAGAAGATCAAGGAGAACATGGTATTGAGATCCAAAGAGAGAGAAGAAGTCATCTAGCTAATAACTATGGACCCGAAGGTCTGTGGTAAACTACTCACAACTCATCGGAGAGGCCTTGGAGATGATGTAGAGGCCCTCCGTGATCGATTCCCCCTCCGGCGGAGCGCCGGCGAAGGCTCCAAGATGGGATCTCGCGGTTACAGAAGGTTACGAAATAGTTTTTCGTGGTCGCTTGTGATGTTTTCGGGGTACATGGGTATATATAGGAGGAAGAAGTAGGCCGGTGGACTCCCGACGGGCGCGCCCAGTAGGGGGGCGCGCCCTCCACCCTCGTGGCCGCCTCCCTTGTTTCTTGACTTCCACTCCAAGTCCTCTGGATCACGTTCGTTCCAAAAAATCCCGCTCCCAAAGGTTTCATTCCGTTTGGACTCCGTTTGTGTTCCTTTTCTTCGAAACATTGAAATAGGCAAAAAAACAGCAATATAGGCTGGGCCTCCGGTTAGTAGGTTAGTCCCAAAAATGATATAAATGTGTAAAGTAAAGCCCATAAACATCCAAAACGGGTAATATAATAACATGGAACAATCAAAAATTATAGATACGTTGGAGACGTATCAGTAGGGTGTGCGTGTGTGCGTTTATAGGGGTGAGTGTATACGCGTGCATATGAGCACTTGTGTATGTAGTGATGTTCAAAAAAAAGAAACTGAACGTGGGTGTTCGTTTTAGGGAAACGTAGGTGTTGAGAACTCTTTGATGTAGGTATTTTTTTCCATCCCAAAGGAAGTGACGTGGATTTTTGTAGGTTGAAGCTTAACGTGGTTGTTGAGGACTCTTCCATGTACGTGCTGGTTAAATATCTTTGTTGTACATGCTATTTTTTATATTAAAAATCAATTAGGCTTTTTTAATATATCTTGACCATTAAGTTTTTAACCTAATGCCTATATTAATCTTGATGATGTGGATTAAAGTGAAGGCACGAATGGTGCCTCCAATTAGTAAATATACTCCCTCCGTCCCATAATGTAAGACGTTTTTTAACACTAATGTAGTGTCAAAAAACGTCTTACATTATGGGACAGAGGGAGTATAAGATAAGATATAAGATGTAATGGGGAATGTGGTTAGTCTGCAATTTAAGTTGTCCGCAATCCGTTGTTGTTCCTCCATAGGGAATCCCAGGATGATGAACTCACACTTGTCAAAGTTAATCTTTAGTCCCGATAAAGCCTCAAAGCATAGGAGTAGGAATTTAAGATTGACGATGTCCTAATTGGACCCATCCATCACAATCATGGTGTCATCGGAATATTGAAGGTGGGTGACCCCTCCACCAGGGATCAAGTGAACAACTCCCCCTGAGAGGTGACCTTCCCTCCTAGCTTTATCCAGGATTCCCACTAACGCATCAACAGCAGGATTGAAGAGAAGAGGGGAGATCGGGTCCCCTTGCTTCACTCCTGCGGAGGACAGAAAGAATGGCCCCACTTCACCATTTATATTAATTGTTGTGTGACCAGACCGCACCAAATGCATAATCCAGTTGCACCATCTGTCCTCAAAGCCTCTACGCTGCGGGAGTAGCCGCAAGAAAGTCCATTCCAGTCGATCATAGGATTTCTGGAAATCCATCTTGAGAAGGACACCCTTATGTCCGCGCGCCCGCACCTCATGGACTATCTCGTGAAGGGCCAGGATCCCGTCATGAATTCATCGTCCATTTAGGAAAGTCGTTTGAAGGGGATGATCCTACTGCTCAGCGACCCATGCTAGTCTAGTCGCGCAGACTTTTGAAAAAATGCGCTTGAGAACGTTGATAATTATAATAGGCAAGAAGTGCTTAATGTCTGTCGCCCCAACAACTTTGGGGATCAGGGTGATGACTCCATATTTTATTCGCGACATGTCAAATGTTCCAATATAGATTCATGGAACATCGGCGTGATCACTGACTTTAGTACATGCCAGAATCTCTAGAAGAAGGCAACCGGCAGGCCATCAGGCCTAGTGCCGACCCCACCTTCATTGAGGCAATCGCCCTACCCATCTCTTCCGACGAGAATGGGATAGTTAATTCCGCATTCTCAATGCCGGATACCATGTCCATAGTCGGCCATAAGTTTTCCGCTAAAGACACCGCACCACGGGGTTTCGCCAAGAAGATCCCCTTAAATAGGAAGTATATGTGGGACCTAATCTTATCCAGGTGCTCCAAAATGGTATCTCCCTCCCAGAGGCACGGGATGGACCGCTTTCGGCACTGCCCATTAGCGATCGCCAGGAAGTAGGAGGTGTTAGCATCACCTTGGAGGAGCCATTTCTTCCCCCGCCCCTAACATAGCTAGAACCATTTTTCTCCCTTCAAGATCTCTACTAGGGAGGATTCAAGGGAGTACCGCCTCAACCACTCGTCGCCCGACAGACCGACTGAATCAGCAGCCACGTCTAGAGCTTTAATCTGGTCTAGCAGGGCCGCTTTGCATCCCTCATGTCAGTGCCTAGATTGGCGCCCCAACCCCACATAAACTGGTAGGTGATCTTAGAGCGATGATAAAAGATATCTGTGGCACAAAATACCCACCGCGGATTGGTTGACACTTCACCCAACGGTCTCGTACCATCTCAAAGAACCCCGACTATAGGAGCCACGATGATTCGAAATGGAAGCGCGCGCCTAGATTGTGGTGGTGAGCGTTCTCCTGACGCGAACAGTAGGGGGCGTGGTCGGAGCCAATTTGATTGACAACCCAAAGCGAGCACAGTGGGAGCATAATCTCCCACTGGGCAGACACCAGGACCTGATCCAGCACACTCCGGATAGGGTCCACCTATATATTGGTCCACGTGAACCTAGGCCCTACACGGGCTATCTCATGTAGGGCCATATCAGCTATGCAGTCATTGAACATGTAAATATGCATCCGGTCGACATTCGGCGAGCTCTTGTGAGGGTCATGTCTAATAAGGTTGAAGTCACCAGCAACTACCACTGGAGTAGTACAACACTCTACGTTATGTTTCAGCTCGGCTAGAAATTCCGCCGACCACCCATGATCAACGGGGCCATGGACAATTATCACCTCCCAGCTGAGGTTCACATGTTGATCAGTGATGGACATGCAAAGGAAGAATTCCCCTTGGTACAAATCCTCAACCGAGAAAAAATGCTCCCTGAACCCCAGAAGGATGCCTCCAGTGAGCCCAGCCGCCGGCAACCATTGCCAGGTGAATGGGTGCAAGGATAGCCCCTATAGTTCCTGAATGGAGAAGTCCTGATGAATTGTCCCTTGAAGACCTACTATGTTCATATCTTCCTGCCAATGTAATCGATCAACTGGCGTCGGCGGCCCAAGTTGCGGAAGCCTCTAATGTTCCAGCATAGGAGCTTCATATGAGAACCTCAACAGAGTTACTAGGCCCCTCAGATGGGGCCGAGCTAGGCCGCCTGCCATTTGTGGAGCGGGGCAGTTGTTTTGTTAGACGACCACGACGCCCCCTCTTAACAGGGGCATTGGCTGCCGTGTCCGGCCGGGAAAGGGGGCCAGCATTATCATCTCGGGCTGCCATCAGCTTCTTAGAGGGATGGAGGTGCGTAGGTGACCTTCCCCTCAGGGCCCTTCCTATTGAACGTCCACCAGGGGTATCAAGCCCAGAGGATGGCTGGCCAGACCCCGATCCAACCTAGGGCTCTCTATGCTCAGAGTTAGTTAGGTCCAAGCCATCCAAAGCCCGTAGCTCAGCATGGGCGCAGGCCTCAGCGAGTGCGCCATCCAGCAGCCCTTTGGCACAAATAGCCGATATCTGCTCAAGACGGGGGCCCTTCTCACCCTGAAACACTCCGGGTGGCGAGGGCGAGGACGACGGGCATACATCCAACCCAGCACTCCAGGTGTCATTCTCCATCTCAAAGACCGGCAAAGAAGCCGGACCCATGACTAGGTTAAGGGAGGAGCCGCTAGGCAAGTCAGGAGGTGCTTCACCTGCCAAGCCTGGCGTGCGATGGATGTCGGACGGCTTCGGTGGCGGGAGCTCTTCTCCCGAGTCCGCAGAGCTGTCCTCACACTGGATGTCCTCACTATCCTGCATCGCTGGCGGGGGGTGGGGGTGCCGGTGGAGCCACCTCTGTGCGCCCCTCTGGGCCATCCAGGTTGACCTCGTAGGAGATACGCTTGCCCCTTTTCCTACCGAAGTAGAAGATCAGAGACGAGCCATCCACATCTGCCGGGGCCTCGCACAAAAGCTCAATGCATGTCGGGCAAGCGCCCTCTAAGGAGTCTAGGTCAACTGTCAAAAGCTTGCCCACGGGCTCCGAGATGGCCTTGAAAATGTGGTCGTGCTTGCCCCTGGTCGGGAGCCCATAGATAAGCACCCACACCTAGGCAAGGGGTACAACCGTGTCTTGTTTAGCATCAGCCTTCTAGATGGAGATTATGAACTTGTTGATGGGGCACTTGACGTGCTCGCGGGTGCAGAAGTTAAGCATCTCTGCCGAGGGGAATGGCAGCGAGAAGACCATCAGAGCAGTCTCAGTGACCTTCCAGGAGAAAGCGCTATCTCTGTAGTCGCCAATGAATGCGGACAGCTTTGCCCGAATGACCCCAGCAATAACCTCAACCGCCGGCTGTGGCTGCTGGTCCGGGACAAGGGAGATCGTCGTCAGCTGTGGCCTGACGGGCTCATGCTCCAGGGTCGCATCCACATAGTAGAAGCCACCGCCTACACCCCGTACCGCAGATAGGTGGGCGTGGTGGGGTACCACGGGGGCGCTAGACACTTTGAGCGGAAGTGCCGACAGACCCATAGTTGAAGCACACATCATCATCTCATGAGTCTGGGTGCGACCAGCTCTGATGGGGGAAGCGGCCGGAGCC
>NC_041385.1:840500016-840542754 GCF_002162155.2 Triticum dicoccoides
TCTCCGGCGAAAAGGCCCCGACCCTGCCCGAGCGCTTCTTCTTCCTGTTCTTCTTCTGCTTCGCCATCAGCCCAGCCAGAGTTGGGCCCTCTCCCGAGGAGTGGCGGGCAGAGTACCATGGCAAACCAGACGCACGTCGACGTCAATCCGGCGCATCCACATGGTGATCCGAACCCGCAGGGCTACGACCTCCATGGTGCGAGCTTTGGCCCACCTCCATCCCCGGCCGGCTAGGTGCGGCGAGGGGCGGATGGTACTACAGCTGAGCCGGAGCAACACCTCCTAGTGCACGTCCGCACAGCGAAGGCGTTCAGCCTCCTCTCGGTGGCGTGCTCATGGGACTTGGACAGCGGGAGAAGCGCGTCATGATGCCCATCTCGGGCAACCTCACGCGTAGGAGACGACTGGTAGGGGGCAGTAGCAGAAGAACTGCGGTGGGCTGATCAGTCCTCACGATAGTGAGCCGTCAGCCCTCCCAGACGGAGTGACAGGCCCGCGCAGCGGACGAGAGGCCTCGGGCTAGTCCAGCGGCCGTTTTGGGAGTGGAGTCTCATCCATAAGCAGTCGCGGCGTCATCATGTCGCTGCATACGAGTGGGCGAGGGCGAAGGAGTGCGGCCGCATCGTGGACTCTAGCGGCGGCGCAACGGGATCATAGGAGGGGGACTAAGCAGAGGTCAGCGACGACACAGCGAAAAGAAGGACTGAGCATTCGGGCCGAAATGGGCGACATCTGCCCTAGGTGCAGGGACACCCGCTAACGGGTCGGAATCCCCATGCAGCATCCACTGCAGGTGGGCCGGATTCACAGGGGCCACAGTCCATTCCCGATTTTCCGCGTCCAGGGCCAACTAGGCCCTGATGCACCCAACCGTCCCTGTGCCGGCCCACAGAAGCCGTACCAAGCCCACCCAGGCAGGCAGCCCTACCCAGCCCAGTCGACGAGGAGGGAGCGTCCCCTCCCACGCTGACCAGGCCAGCCGGTGGCGGTGAATTCAGCGGGTGCACCGACGGGTCCTCCACCGCGAGGGACGACCTCTGGTCAAAGTCGGTCGTCTAATATCCCACCGGCAAGGTCAGCGCCACGAGCGCGGGTTCGGGGCAGGTCCGCCACCCCCGCCACGATGGCCGTGAATCGCGATACCCGAGGCAGTTGGAACTATTGGAATCGCCACGTACGTCGAGTGCGGCAAAGTCTTTTTTGAGAGTTGCATTCGGCAAAGGCCACCCGGCGTACACCTCTCAGGCAAACAGTAATTTGCCGAGAGCCAAAACACGGGCACTCGAAAAACAATTTGCCGAGTGCCAAATAGTGCCTCTCGACCCTCAAGCCCTCAACCCGACCATCAGACACCACGCGAGCATAGTATAATTTTGTTAGATCATGGATTTCTGTTTCAAGGCTTTTCTTGAGCCATTATTTTGTGTGAAGACCCCAATGTTATGATCTAACTAGTAAAGCGGCCATCACAATTTCCAGGGCTTCAATTAATGTCTTATTTTTGTAGGTGAATGATGGCACGTTTTTATGAACAATGTAATGACATTCATTCCTTTATGATTAATAATACTAGTCATCAACCTGCGCAACTGCACCGGAAAAACCTGTTAATAGTAAAGATGTTCATAATATTCAGGCTACCCTAGCGAAACTGATGAATGATCTATAGGAGCATAAAAAAATAATGGGAACATTCGGTGGCCACGAAACTTCACTTCTGTTCCTGCAGTAGAAGCGCCATGCAGGAGCTAACTGGTTATGGTTGAGTGCAATTCTCTTCCTCTTCTTCTTCTTCTTCTTAAAGCAGTTTTGGGGCAAACAGGACAGTTTATGGATATCCAATTATCCATGTACATATAAAGATTTATACTTCCTTGTTTCCAAATAAGAAAATAAATGACATGAGCTCTCATGGTAGCATCGTTGCCTCTTGTAAGTAATATACTTGCATCAATATCTCCAATGTTTTACTCCCTGTGTACATAAATATAATATGTTTTAGAGACTTGTTTCAAAAACGTCTTATATTTATTTACAAACGGGGTAGTTCTCTATTTATGCTTCAGCTACTTGCCAACTGATATACCATGAGAACTTAGGGGACAAAACAAACATCACCTGAAGTAAACTGAATTGATCATAAATTTTATTGGATGTACATCACATGCCCAAAAACATAGCATCATGTTTCCTTGAGCGGAGCTCTATCAAGAGAAAGCTGAATAACTGCAGTAAAATTTAGTTATTCATGTCTTACTACCTAATGAGAGAAAAGTGAAGGTGCATCGTACGGGAAAACATATTACATAAGTAGTGTTATAATCTTACATTGTTAGCACAAGAAAATGTGCCGATCTTTTATTTTAGTGCAACAATGGATTAACTCATGTTCACTGCTTCCCAATGATTCCTGTCAACAGAAGTAAAATTAATAGGTCTACTAACTCAGTATTGTCAGGTGAAAGTACTAATACAGATGTGTCCACAAAATAGCACCCAATTACTAATGATATCTCTGCACTTCCAAACTGCTACGAAAGCAATCATATCAGCCTTGGAAATTCTTTTAATCTTCTTAACAAAATAGTACTCTGTATCTTCAGAGTAATCAATAGTTACACTCAGTCAACACCTTAATAAAAAAAATTAATTAGCTAGGGGTACAAAATACATGTTTGGATTTTCGACATGGTCCATAAGAAGCATGTGAAAACAGAATTCCACAAAAAACTAATGGCTATTCATATCCTTATAATAACATTTCTGGAAGAGATTCTATTCCAACAACTATGCAAGGAAGCGATCCTACTTCTTGGACCTATTATGGATTTACAATAAAGAATGAAGACATAGCTCCGATGGAATGATAAGATACTATAAATGGACAGCTTTGCCAATATTCATGGTAAGCGATCAAAAGCATATATAAATACATTAATTGTATGATATCAAGGTATGTATGCTAGCAGGAATACCCGGATCAGCTTGTCTCAATGGGAAGTTTCGTTCGCTCGAGGGGACGAAGTTGCAGCTTGATCATTCCCAATAAGATGATGCACTGCATCACTACAATTTCCATGGAGTACACGAAGGATGGGTGAGGAGGCGTAACCTAATTTGCGAGCTGGGAGGCTCCAATGATGCATCACATTTCATAATAGCCTTTTAGATCTCGAGCTTATTTATGCGCTGATCCTATTTTACATCCCTCCATAGCTCCGTCATCATTATTATATTGGTAGGAGCAGGTGCAGGAGGAGGTATCACGGCCAGTGGAGGAGGCATGGCCAGTGGAGAAGGATGAGGCAACGGCGAGTCGGCGAGAGAAGGATGGATCGACGGTGGCGATGTGGAAACGTGTTGATCGACAAAGCTAGGTTTTTTCAAGACGCAGGTTCTTCCACGATGGCCTAGCTTTTAGACTTCTAATATCTGGTCCCACACTAAGTACCCACGATGCAGTCTTCCACAAGTTTTATATAGACAAAGCTTTTAGAATTTTACCTGGTCTCTCACGTGATTGTAAAGAGGATGGCATTGGTGGGTAATTTAGTTACTTTTAAAGTGCATCTAACGGTTGTGGTTTTCTGATCTGTACAATTAAAGGTTGGATGTTTTTAATTTTTGTGGGATTTTCTAGTTAATTCTCTTTTTTCTAGTTAGCCCGTTAAGTAATCTATAATACCTAAATAATTCATCCCCATTATCCTATTTCTCTCAACGTGCAGCCCATCCACCTCAGCAATCTTGCCATGTCATCAACTCAAAACATGCATGCATGCCATGTCATGCATTCAGTTTCCAGTCATACCCAACCGACAGAGACAAACCACAAACCTCCTCAATCGTTTCATTTTCTGTAGAAGCACTGATAGCCGCAGCGTTTCCTGTCCCCTCATCCTGCACCTGTTCCTCTCCCCCACCGTGGCCTTTTATTATGGCTTTTAACAAAGAGACAAGTACATACACAAACCCAAAGAAATACTAGCAACTACATACAGATAAGAACAGGGCCTGGATCTTTTCACTTCGTCTCCCTCCCACGGATCTGCAACAATTCTCCACCTGACCAATCCATATGTTGACCTGCGCCTTCATATGAGCTTATAGATCATCCATCTTCTTAAACTGAATCACGAGACAAACTGTCATCTCTTAATTTTTAATTTACATTGGGTGAGCGCATGTATCCTCTAATCTTTCTCTTATGTTACTCCATCACGCAAGAGATGTGCTCTGTTGAATCTCCAAAACCCAGCGGTTGACAGGGTCGGAGATGCTTCGCCGTGGCGACGGAGGACCTAATCACCTAATTGGGTCGCGTCCGTGCCTGCCTGAGGCGAGGTAATGAGGCCTCCACCACAGGCGCTTCACGCACGAACTTGGGGCGAGCAAAGAAGAGCTGCTGCCTGCTGTAGCTCTACCACCCCGATCTCCGGTGATGTCCGGTCCTCCAGCACCACTGCCGACCAATCTCGCCTCCGTCAGCTCTCTCGGGTTGCAGTTCTGCTACTGGTGAGAATTGATCTGGTGCCCATGGCGGTGGTGTTTATATGTACATACATCTTTCTTCCAAATCATATATTCAGTTAATTTCTTTTCAAGAAAATGTATTCAGTTCTGCTCTTATACCTCTGGCAATCCTTCAATGTCAAGCGGCTTGGACGACTACAGGTCACATGGCTGGTAAGCTATTTTTCTTGGCTATGTTATGCAGTGAAGTTTCTTGCATGCCTGGTTGTTTGGTTCTTATGCATCAGAATTGGTTGGTTCCTGCAGATGTGTGCATCACGGCTGCTGTTGCTGTTGTTCACTGAATAGGTTCCAGCAGTGAACGATCACCGCTGACATATCATCAAGACCCATTTCGTGTTGTATTTTGTTTTTCTCATGTTATATTCTCCTACGGTTCTTACATTCTTCCTTCTCTGTGCAGCGCTGCAAACACCGCACATTGCTTCTTGCAAGTTGCAACCAAGTGGCTGAACTAGCAATCCAATTTTTTTCATTCAGATTACAAAAGCAACGACCCTTGAATTTTCAGTCATATATATTAACATCATTCTCTCTTGCGTACATTTTCCATATTTTGGTTGTAATAATTGTTTGTTTTCCATGCATTACCAGGATGTGGCCATGAAGATCAAGAGGCAACTTGCTCCCCTTTCTCATAAAAAATAAAGTATTTACAACAAATTAGTAAAATCTAAGAAAAGAAAGAGGAGAACAAGGTAAAATTGTTTACTTATCCTCTTGCTGTAGCTTGAATTGTAGATATCCTTTAGTACAAAGTCTATGTGGAATGATGTAGAGTATATTTTTGTCGGCATGCTTTTGAGTTGAGGAACCTATAAACTTCCTTCGTCAGATCTTGGGAACAAGTAGAATTTTTTCTTACTATAGTGACACTAGAAACGTCTCTTAAAATTAATAATAACGCATCTCCTTTTTTGTATACCTCCTAACACCACAGGTACTGACACTTGAATATCCTAAGGTATGTTCTTAGTAGCTTTGTTTGGCCCAGTAGCCAGCAAGTGGTCAGTTTTTTAGGCCTGTATTCTGTTGTAGTTTCGTTATCATGATCTGATTTGTATTTACCTTTTGCAATCACTTTTGATACATCTATGACCTCTACTCTTTTTGTTTGGTCTAGGAAGCATCTATTCTCTATGATGCTACACAATAAACTGAAGCACTGCTTGTGCCTTCGGTAGCATGGTTCAGTGTTCAAGGTCTCGCATGAGAATCACATAACAAGGATTTTCAACGTCAACTGAAATCTAAAATGAGAAGCATTGGTGGAGTTTGTCTAAAAAAATAACCAACAGTGGAGATAGATCAAATACAGATTCCATTGACTTTTTGATGTACATGTTTACATTCCTAACCAGGTTGAACAGATTACCACGGCTCTCATTGTTCATCCTTACTATGATGTTTCCTCTTGAGCATAAAATCATGTCTCTACAAAATTGATGATGAATGAGCTAAGCTTTTTCACTTGGAAAGAAGACGAATTTGGTCACGTCATTTTTCCGCTATTGGTCAAATTTTGTTTGGCATCATTGGTATGTCGATTTGATGAATACAAGTATATAACATCTATCTAGCGGGTTTAGTTGAGTTCATCTTTTAGTTGGATACTTAGAATTAACTCTCCGTACATCCTTCTTTGAGATGTTAATTGCTAACTAATTCAAAGTTTCTATGTAAATCAAATACAATATTTGCAACAACATGTAAGCGAGGATTGCCGCAACGCGCGGGGAATCATCTAGTTTTTATATATAATAGATAGAATAGATTCTAGTTGCACAATCAGGAATCAGGATGCCAGTTTTCTTTTCCGCCGGCGCTAGGCATCGATCGGCCCCCAGCCGCTCGATCTAACCTCATACAATCGTCTGATCTGGCCTCTGCCACTTGACTATCTTCTTCCTCCAGTCAACACATCTCAAAAAAACACGCACCCCCTCCGCAGCTGTGAGTGGGCTCCCATCGAGCTCGCCTGCTCCCTGGCGCTGCTCGCGACACCCTCACCCCCTTCGCCATGTCCAGCTAACACAAACCTAAAAGAAAAAAAAATCATGTACTTGGTTGGAGCAAAACAAATTTTCTGGTTAAAACTCAGTGGCAGTTCCAGAAAATATCTCAGCAACAGAAATACTAAGGTAGTTAATTGTACCAAACAAAACAACCTGTTCGAGCAAAATATTTAACTGGTTCCAGCAAACATACTGGCGGTTCCAGCAAAAATCTCAGCAGAAAAATACTATGGTAGTCATTGTACAAAACAGAATAGCCAATTTCAGCAACAACAAAAATACACTGGTTCGAGCAAAAATAATCTCAGCAGCAAATACACCGGTGTCGATTGTAGTAAAAAAATCATTCCAGCAAAAACAAACGCTGGTTCGAGCAAAAAGATGTGTCTTGGGGCGAGGGCGCGTCGTGTTCTAGCACCAGGGAACACTGGTTCCTGCATCACCGCCTGCCGGTTGCGGCTTCCAGATTGGTTGGTTCCAGCACCTCTAGGATCTTTACCTTGCCGGTTGTAGCTCACCTCATGAACGGCTCCAGCAACGCCACCATCGCCGGGATGGAACTATCACCGACGCCGGTTCCAGCACACAGGAGGCACCCATGTCGCGTCACCGACTGCCTCCCGGCGGATAGCATCTCGCCGCCCCCAGTAAGCAGCCATGGCAGCCGATGGTCACGGCATCGTCGCAAAACCAGAGCGGTGGTGGCCATGGCCGCTGTTTCAGATCTGAAAGACGGGTAGAAGGATTGGCCTTCAAGATGGGTGGAACGGGCTTGGAGTAGGTCAGCTCGCTGGGCGAAGGCTGCCAACGGCGGTGGTCAGGCCGGCATCGCAACAGAATTTCAGAGAACGGCGGAGGCGCGGATGCGAGGAGCGGAGCAACGAGTGTTGAGAAAGATAACTGCTACATAGACGACACCTTGGCAACCGATGTATGCATGACACATGTTCACAGCCGTCCATCACTTTGGTTGCATGGGTTGGTGCCATCGATCACAGCTTCGTCCAGAGATCGGCCGCCCATGTATCGTGTGCATAGTGATTTCGGTTGAGAAAAGGATAAGGAGTTTGGGAAAGTGAAGATAGACACGAGAGTGGGAAAGGGACCGGACACTCGTCCAACGCATGTGTTATTTATACGGCGTTTGATTTGTCGCAATCCAACGGTGCGTGTTGGACTGGCGTGGCCATTAGGCCGGAAACGTTTCCCTTTCTTTTTTGCCGGGCCGGACAAGTCTGTAATCGAAAGTACTAGTATTATGACTGCGTATAACCAAAGTTGCATATGTATTAACAATTGAATTTTCACTCAAAAATGGTGTGATTGTGAAGATAAAATATAAATAGTGTGCAGCCAATGCAGCACCCGGAGCCAAGTGGAGAGAAGATAACGGCTGCCGCTCTTGGACTCATTCGAGGCCAGGTGGAGAAGACGAGGCCACGCCAGGCCAGGCTGCTTTACTCACGGCTGACGGCAGGTTGGAGGACGAAGCAAGACAAGGGCTGACGGCTATTCGCCTCGCCACCGAGCACGCGCCGCACTCGACGTCCGACGACACCCGAGCTTTGGATTCGTGTGACAAGAGTGCAAGACAAAGGATGATGACGTCTGTACGCTCCAGTACAACACTTCTCACGCACGCACGCACGCGGTGGCGCTGCCTCGATCCTCACCCAACTCGCGCCGCCCGGCCGCAGAGAAGAAGAAAGTACCAGTTGACTCATTGTCAAGCCTCGATACCCAGTTCCCCAGCCAACACTCGCCGCCCGGCTGCGCGATGGGAGGTCCAGACGAGAGTCAAGCCATAGCCGCCGGGGAGCTCATCTCCGCCCGCCACCCTCCTCCCACCGAGGGTTGCACCGTCGTAGGCGTCGCAAACCTGCCGCCTCCTGGATTCCTCGCGCCCCTCCCACACGCACCACGGCCGTCGGCCTGGTCGATCCCGCCAGGCAGGAGTCCAGGGACCTGGTACGGTAATTGTAGTTTTGTTTGTTCAACTGTGCATAATCTCGAGGCGCTACATCTGGTCTTAGCTCGTGGAACCGTTGCATATCTGACGCGCCGTTGATCCTGCCTAGTGCTTTTTGTCAAACTGCTGTGTAAAACTAGAAAGGAATACTTAATACATATGCTACCGCTCGTGGTTACTGGTCAGTACTACTACATTTTTAGATTGGATTTCATTATATAAGTCTAGTTAGTATAAAATGTACTTATACCAAACACAAGAGATTAACTTGTGAATTAGTTACAGTGATATTAAAAATCAAATTGATCATCCTTTATGAGATTGGTTCGGTACTAGAATTAGTTGTAGACTAACAATTTCATGCTTTGGTGCCAATGTTATATGTACTTGAGATTGATATATATACTGTTGTGTTAGGAGGCGGAAGCAGAGTGTGTCCTCGATCATGGCCAACCTGGACGACCATGGCCAGAACAAGGATGAGAGCATCGGGTTGAGGCTCTCCGTGAAGCGGGAGAGGAAGAGGAGCAAGTACCTCTTGCTGCCATACACCAACGATCTTGACGGGCTGGATCTCGACGAGAAGGAGGAGGATGTCGGTGCCCGGGAGGTCTTGCTGTTGGTGCGCGGCTTCGCCAAGGACATCTTTCATCGGAGGTATTTTCCTAAGGCTGCAAAGGGGTATCTCGGAAGGCTTAGGAGCTCAACGTTCTTGCCGGAGAATACTTTTGCAAATGGTGTTGCTGTTCCTGAATGTCCAGCAGAGGATGCTTTTGCAAAAGCTACTGCAGATGCTACCATTGTGGTATCTTATTCATCATGTGATTCTGAGAAGAAACAAGGCGAAGGTGCATTCAAGGGGAGCGGAGGGAAGAATGATCAAGATGGAAGTGGAGGTTCTTCTATCAAAGGGAAAGAGGTGGAGAAAGCCCCTCCACCAAAAAACCATCTTGACCATGGCTTACTTATTACTCCCGCTATTCCTATCAGGCAAGTGAGGCCAGAAGGTCTGATAAGCCATGTGAAACCAGGAGTTGAGGTAGATACTGTCACAAGTGTGCAGAGGCCAACGGAAGAAACCGTTCCTCCTACAACTGGTTTGCTTCCTATGCATGAAGGCATATCTTCTCAGCTCGCACATGGAAATGAAGACACTGTCCAAGAACAAGAACCTAATGCTTCTCTGCAGGTGATGGTTCTGAAGTTACCGAACGTTCATCCGCCCCCACCTGCCCCGACAACTCAGCTGAGCATCCCTGAAATGAGGAGGGGGGTCAAGCACATGATCTCGCACCTGCAAGATGGAGTCAAGCCCGTCCAGGACAACCTTCTAGGCGATTTGCAAAGGCTTCTGGCAAACCTTGATATGGCACAACCCGGGCCTTCTAGCTCCGCGACCGCTACTTCATAGCCCCTGCCCACCGTTCTGCTTCATGGAGATCTGGCCTCTCCATAGTTCTTGTTGGTGTATGGACTCTTCTTCTTTCCATGTTCCATTTGATGATGAACAAAGTGTAATTGCAAAGTGAATGCGAATGGTAGACATTATTATCATGTCGTTCTTACTTGCTTGTCACTTAAAACCATTTTCTATACATCAAGCCCTCATTATACAACCATGAGGCACCATGCCCCGGCTACCCCCACAATGCACCATGCCCCTGCCACCTCCTCATTGCACTGAGCCGACCACCTCTCGCACCACCTACAGGCTTCTTCCTCACCACGTGTCAGTGATGGATCCGACTCACCCCTACCATCTCATGACACTCGACGACAGATCGGGCCACCCTGTCGCAGGTTGCCTTCCACCTCCCCACCTGACGATGGATCCATGAATCGAGCATCGTCGTGAGCACATATAAATCGTCCGCGTGGGACTTGGGCGACATAATTAGGAGACACGACAGCAGGCATCCAGGAGAGTGTGTAGTTGACAAAGGACAAGCGCGCTGAAGAGTTTGCTGCATCTAGGGCATTCTCTCTTGCGCCGCTTCCCTCTATTTGTTGTGGTGCTGCTCTCCAGCCATATGTCCAACCAACGATCATCGTTTTCCGTGAAGATCAACCTCCCACCTGTTGCAACGATATCCGACTGCGCATTCGCCAATGCCTTCCGCCGACGCCTCTCCAACCGCGAATTGCGGCGCCTTCGCGTGTCCTCCTATGGATCATATGGATAGTAATGACTTCACACATAAAGAGTATGAGGCATAAAAGTTGTTGAGAGTTGACAAACATAGTTTTGGTCATCGTTGCAATCAATAGGAAGTAATAAAGAAAGAGAGGTTCTCACATATAAATATACTATCTTGGACATTTTTTATGATTGTGAGCACTCATTAAAGTATGACATGCTAAAGAGTTGATGTTGGACAAGGAAGACAATGTAATGGGTTATGTTTTCTCACATCTTAGTTAAAGTATATTGTCATGGATTGTCCAACATGTTGAGCTTGCCTTTCCCCTCATGCTAGCCAAATTCCTTACACCAAGTAAAAAATTACTTGTGCTTCCGAAATACCCTTACACCAGTTTTGCCATGAGAGTACACCATATCTATCTATGGATTTAGTAAGATCCTTCAAGTAAGTTGTCATGTTGCATGCAATAAAAAATTGCTCTCTAAATATGTATGACTTATTAGTGTGGAGAAAATTAGCCTTATAGGATCTTGTGATATGGAAGTAATAAAAGCAACGGACTGCATAATAAAGGTTGATATCACAAGTGGCAATATAAAATGAGGTTCTTTTGCATTAAGATTTCGTGCAACCAACCATAAAAGCACATGACAACCTCTGCTTCCCTCTTCGAAGGGCCTATCTTTTACTTTATGTCTTATATCTTATGCAAGAGTCAAGGTGATCTTCACCTTTCCTTTTTATTTTATCTTTTCGCAAGCACCTCGTGTTCGAAAGATCCTGATATATATATATATATATATATATATATATATATATATATATATATATATATATATATCACATTGGATGTAAGTTAGGATGAACTATTATTGTTGACATTACACTACGAGGGAAAACCTTATACACAGAACTTTAGCAGTAGCTTGGGTCAAAAAAGCACGCTAGTGCTAATTAGCAGTAGCGCGCCTGAGGAAACCTCGCCGCAGATAAAGATCTAGTAGTAGCGCGTCTTGCTGTACACACGTTACTACTAAAATTCTCACGGCTTAGCCGATAGGCTACACATAGTAGTAGCGATCTATGACGAACCGCGCTACCGCTACTTTGTTTGTAGCAGCGCGTTTTAATATAAACTCGCTGCTGCTAAATGTTATAAAATTAAATGAAAAGAAAATGGAAAGGTAATTGAAAATGAAAGAAATAGAATAAGGTGAAAGGAAACAAATAGAATGTGAAGAAAACTAAATGAAAAAAGGGAAAAAGAGAAAGGAGTAGCAGTAGCGTGTATCACAGAACGCGTTGTAGCTAAGATAGCAGCAGCGCTTTTCCTGGAACGCGCTACTGCTACTTCTGACGTAACCACGGGGTTCGTCCTTCCCCACGCGGCCACTTCCCCCAAATCCAACTCTCTCCACTCTCGCCGCCGCCGTCGCCCGTCGGCCGCCGCGCGCTCTCCGCACCCTCTACGCCGCCCCGACCCCAGATTCAACGCCGCCCCCGCCCCCGAACTCAATGCCGCCCCGGACGCCGCCCCGACCCCGACCTCGACGCCGGCCGCCATCCGCCGCGCGCCCGAGCCCCGACCCCGACCTCGACGCCGCCCTGCCCCTCCCTCGTCGCAGGCACCCGAGGTGAGCACGCCCGCTCCTCCCTCTCCCCTACCTCTGCCTAGGGTTTCTTTATATTTTAGTTGCATCAAATTAGTTAGGGTTCATGTAAGAGCGGAAACAAATCGGATGCGGATGCGGCTCAAATGAGTTAGGGTTCATGTAAGGGTGAAAACGAATCAAATTTCTAAGATGAATCATAAAACGAGTAAAATTTGACCACTTATTTCACTTTATAGTTGGATAATTGAAATATCCGCTACCACTTTACACCCCTATAGGTTCATCAAATTAGATGGTAATTATGGCAGTAGTTCCTAGGTACTAATTAGTTAGTAAGAACTAGGTACTAATTAGGTACTAGAATATTTTTATTTATAGTAAGTTTATTTTTAGTAAGAACTAGTTGAACTAATAGAACTAGTTAGTAAGAACTTGTTTCTATTTTTTAGTTAAAGCAATTTTTCCCGCCTCGACGTGGACGATGCCTATCCCGCATCATCGTCGTCGAGTCCGCGGAGGACGACACCTGCTTGACCAGATCGGCCATGTCCGGGACTGGGCTCCGCCGGGGTGGTACTGGGAGGCGCTACCTACCGGGGGCGCAGGTTGGTGAGGAGCCATCCTGTCGTTGACCCGAACCTTCTTTGGTGGCGGTCGCGTGGGCCAGTGATGATCCAGAGGCTCGAGGACTCTGCGGAGGTGGTGCGTCACCGTGTCAGTGAGGAGGGCGCGCACGTCCGTCGGTACTTGTTTGCGTTGGAGCACAGGCCGTTCTCCAATACCTGGCAGGTTCTCCGGGGATCTCACTGGAGCTATGATCCCGTGATGGTTCCTTCTCTGTGGGTGTCCACCGCCCGCGCCGATACCCGTCTTGTGCTAGGGTTTTAGTTGTATTAGTGATGTTATATGTATGACACTATTTGTGATGTATTAGTGATAATATTCGACGATGTACGGACGCATGAGATGATTTACTTTTGCTTATTGAATGCATGCTAATTTGAGTCCTATAAGATATTTTGAAATGTATATCTTGTGTTGCTCAATATCCAAGTGGCCGGTCATGTTTGCAGGTTACACCTCCAAGTGGGCTATGTTTTGCCGGAGTGTTGATTCATTTCCGTTCCGGCAAATTTTAGGCGCTCGATATGTCCTATTTTAGCAAAGGTCATGCCGAATTTTTCCGTGAATTTTGGCATGACTTGTGCGAGAATATGTAGGAAATATCGAATGCCCCGGATTTGTGTGTTGAGTATCTTGGTAGTTGTTTTTGATCGATTTTCAATTAATTTTTTAACTATGAACATAGGAAATGTCTGACGACGAAAAGAATTTCGGTATTTGAAAATACTGCAAAGAGGAGCCTGGCCTGTGCGACGGAATCTTCCTAGATTATGATAGGCGCTTCAACATCAAGCTGAACGAGAACTTCGAAGTGGATACAGTAAGTCACAACGACAAGTCTTTTTTCGTAATTAAGCATGACATCTGCTTCATTTGCTTCAACTTATATTTTTTTACTATTCTACTAGCGTATCCCCTGCCATGCAAGAGTTTTTGTATTGGATAAGATAGGTTTCAGTCATAGTATGGAGGAAAAGAAAGTTCACTTGAAGACCGAGCATGGTATTTTCCATGCAAAATTGTACAATTCAGACGATTACACCTATTTTGGATGCAAAACATGGCGAGCACTATGCAAGACTTATGCATTTGAGCCTGATATGGTTATCACCTTTGATATTCGTCCGGAAGATGATATTGAAGGTAATACCGACATCTGAGTCGATGTGCAGACGCCTCCAGTTATACCATTATGTAAGCTTCTCAACCATATTTATGTCTTTGATATTGTTTATTCAAAAATAGTTGACAACTAATTTGTATTGTCAGCTTATTTCGATGCAAGCAAACATGTCCAGCGCTTGGTAGACAGGACCGTATACTATCCTGGGGCTGAACTCAACTACGAGGAGCTCAGTCATTATGTTTCATGGCTTGAGGATCTTGATACTGTCAAGACAATTTTTCTTCCTGCATTTAGAAATGTTAGTACTAAAAATGTGCGACCAATAGTGTTCGTAATGAACTACAGTCACATCTATTTAGGAAGGATGGTAAGATTTTTACTATTTGTCATCAGTGCATCTTTTCCATACATTATTTTTGAAACTAAACTTCATTGCTAAGTATGTTACCATACGATGTTCTTCAACAGGGACTCCCGATGAATGTTGTGCCTTATGGGATCAAGACTAAAGGTACCATGAGTATTATCAGCTTACGGCCAAGATATCCTACAGATTACTTTAGTGTATTCAAGATTAGCGACGGATGCTTAATAGTGCAAGACTGGACCAAATATGTGACGGGGGAGCGTAGAGAAGTACTAGGGGGCAGCAAACAGATGTGCTACCCACGATTAGGAGACAGGTTCATCTGCATGCTCCAGCTTGATCAAGGAGGAGAGCTATACATGTTTTATGTTATTTTATCTAAGAGAGAGCAGCAGGAGTGATTAGCTAGCTAGAAATGAGTTTGAGGATTATGATGTGCTACACTATATTACTATGATGATAAAATAGCTAGTGTTGGTGGTAATGACTATGATGATTATTATTAGCTAGTGTTAGTGGTGATTAAATAAATATTGTTGGTGGTAATGACTATGATGATGATTAAATAGCTTGTGCTCGCGGATTAGATTCAAGTGGAGACAACATGTGGTGCACATCGAAAGTACTACTAGTCCAAACTAGATCAAGTTTGTATTAGTAGTATAATTTTGACATACACCACATATTGCCTCCACTTGAACCTAATCCACCTTCATTTGACACACTGTTATGGGCATAATGATGTAAACCTCATAACTGGTATTATTACCAATATTTGTATGATGGCACATAAATACACTAAAAATAAAAAAATAAAAAAATACTAGTAGCGATGGACAGAAAACACGCTGCAAGTAGTTACCTTAGCAGTAGCGTGGTACTGAACAAATGCTGCAGCTATTTGTCCTAGCAGTAGCGCGTGCGGGCACTCGTTACTGCTAAGCAATAGCTGTAGCGTCTTATTAGTAGCGCGCCTATCCGCGCTACTAGTGAGCACAAAACCAGCGCTACTGCTAGGGTTTTCCCTAGTAGTGTTACCCCTGAGGTAAAACGTTGGGAGGCAACACTATAAGCCCCTATCTTTCTCTATGTCCGATTAAAACTCCATAAGCATAAGTATTGCGTGAGTGTCAGCAATTATGAAAGACTAAATGATAGTTGAGTATGTGGACTTGCTGAAAAACTCTTATGTTGACTCTTTCCTATGTTATGATAAATTGCAATTGCTTCAATGACTGAGATTATAGTTTGTTATCAATGAAGTTTCTGAACCATACTTGACATTGTGAATAGATTGTTACTTAAGCGTAAGAAACCATATGACAATATATATATATATATGTGTGTGTGTGTGTGTGTGTGTGTGTGTGTGTGTGTGTGTTGTTGTTGTTATAAGAATGATCATGATGCCTACATGTCCGTATTTTATTTTTATCGACACCTCTATCTCTAAACATGTGGACATATTTTTTGATATCGGCTTCCGCTTGAGGACAAGCGAGGTCTAAGCTTGAGGGAGTTGATACGTCCATTTTGCATCATGCTTTTATATCGATATTTATTGCATTATGGGCTGCTATTACACGTTATGTCACAATACTTATGGCTATTCTCTCTTATTTTACAAGGTTTACACGAAGAGGGAGAATACCGACAGCTGGGATTCTGGCTGGAAAAGAAGCAAATATTAGAGACCTATTCTGCGCAGCTCCAAAAGTTCTGAAGCTCCACGAAAGTCATTTTTGAAATTAATAAAAAATACTGGCAAAGGAATCAGCGTCAGGGGGCCCACACCCTGTTCACGAGGATGAGGGGCGCGCCCACCCCCCTAGGGCGGGCCCCCTGCCTCGTGGGCCCCCTGACAGGCCTCCGGTGCCCATCTTCTGCTATATGAAGTCTTTTACCCTGGAAAAAAATCATAAGCAAGCTTACGGGACGAAACTCCGCCGCCACGAGGCAGAACCTTGGTGGAACCAATCTAGGGCTCTGGTGGAGCTGTTCTGCCGGGGAAACTTCCCTCTGGGAGGGGGAAATCATCACCATCGTCATCACCAATGATCTTTTCATCAGGAAGGGGTCAATCTCCATCAACATCTTCACCAGCACCATCTCCTCTCAAACCCTAGTTCATCTCTTGTATCCAATCTTTGTACCCAAACCTAAGATTGGTACCTGTGGGTTGCTAGTAGTGTTGATTACTCCTTGTAGTTGATGCTAATTGGTTTATTTGCTGGAAGATCATATGTTCAGATCCTTAATGCATATCAATACCCCTCTGATTATGAACATGAATATGATTTGTGAGTAGTACATTTGTTCCTGAGGACATGAGAGAAGTCTTGTTATAAGTAGTCATGTGAATTTGGTATTCGTTCGATATTTTGATAAGATGTATGTTGTCTGGTGTTATGTGAACGTCGACTACATGACACTTCATCATTGTTTGGGCCTAGAGGAAGGCATTGAGAAGTAATAAGTAGATGATGGGTTGCTAGAGTGACAGAAGCTTAAACCCTAGTTTATGCATTGCTTTGTAAGGGGCTGGTTTGGATCCATATGTTTCATGCTATGGTTAGGTTTACCTTAATAATTCTTTTGTAGTTGCGGATGCTTGCAATAGGGGTTAATCATAAGTGGAATGCTTGTCCAAGAAAAGGCAGTACCCAAGGACCGGTCCACCCACATATCAAATTATCAAAGTAACGAACACGAATCATATGACCGTGTTGAAAACTAGCTTGACAATAATTCTCATGTGTCCTCGGGAGCGCTTTTCTCATTATAAGAACGTGTCCAGGCTTGTCCTTTGCTAAAAAAGGATTGGGCCACCTTGCTGCACCTTATTTACTTTCATTGCTTGTTACCCGTTACAAATTATCTTATCACAAAACTATTTGTTACCTACAATTTCAGTGCTTGCAGAGAATACCTTACTGAAAACCCTTTGTCATCTCCTTCTGATCCTCGTTGGGTTCGACACTCTTACTTATCGAAAGGACTACGATAGATCCCCTACACTTGTGGGTCGTCACTGGACGAGCTCATGCTAGGGCTCATGGACTTGGAGGAGGGGAGGGGGGAAAGGGGGTCCCGTTCGTCGGAATGCGGCGTCGGCTGCCGGAGTTGAGTGACGGCCGGACCGAGCCGCATCAAGGAGCAGAGGAGCCAGGGACAGAGGAGTACTAGGATGGGCAGAGCAGAGGGAGCTGCAAGAACTCGTCTACCCGGCACCAACGGGATCCATGGCGTCGGAGTAGGGCGGCGTCGGGTCACGTAGAAACCCTACTCTTTCATTGAAGGATAGGGGAGAGAGGATGTGGATGCAGAGGTTGGGTCCTTCAGTTGATGCGTGGGTTGAAGGCAGTGTCATTTCCTCCGTAATTCTATGCGGGTGGGAGGGCAAGGGGATATACCACTTTGTTTTAAGTGACTGTTGCGGAAGCTACGGGAAGCTACCCTACCCTAGCTTTTTCCCATTGTGAAAAAGAAAGTTGTGGAAACAAGTTAAGTCTTTTCTTTCAAAACGAGTTATGTTGAGTTTCTAACTTATTTTGACAATAAACTCCTAAAAGCTAGGAAAGAACTGGCCCTTAAGGGCGTCGGTCGATTGGTCGGTGCAACACGCCTAAGATTTTATTAGGGAAACGTGCCTAAGTATTTGTTTACTCGACCCGACGGACTAAGCAAGGCGTACGACCCGTCGGTGGATTTAACACTTCAAGTTTAGAGAGCTAGCTGATGTAGACGAGCGTACATCGAGGAACCATATATACCTGGATTTTGTTTTCAGACAAAGATATATATACCTGAAGATGATGTTACGAGTTGGCATTTGGGTCTGCAAAAGCTCAGAAGCTAGCCGCGTAATGAGCGGGCCGAACTCTCCCGGGAGGTTTTTTTTTTCTTTGAGTGGTAACTCTCCCGAGAGGTGATATAATCGGCATTTCCTATTTAGCGCTGCAGGCGCCCGTTTGTATGCATTTCCGCAAACTGGCGCCTGCAGCTCCTCGTGCTGGGGCGGCCCATGTATGGGTTGCCCCAGATTTTTCTTCTACAATGTTTTTATAATTTATAATGCAAAAAAGTAATATAGCAGGTTTCGAACCTGAGACCTCACTCATACTACTTCCATGCTCGCGCTACCACCCCGCATCGCACCAGGTTCTGACAAATCACAACAACCTTTCTTTTCTTTCATTCTCTCTTTTTTTTTCCATTTTCCTTTTTCGTTTTTTCTTTTCTGTTGTTTTTCTTTTTGTACGAACAGGTTCCCCGTTCATCCTTTTGAATTGATGAACTTTTTTTTCAAATTCAATGAACTATTTTGAAATTCTATGAACTTTTTCAAATTCAGTGAACATATTTCCAATTTCGATGAACTTTTTTCAATTTTTGATGAACTGTTTTCAATTTCAATGAATTTATTTCAATTTCCAATGAAAAGTTTTCTAAGAGAATGAACTTTTTTCAAAATCAGCGAACTTTTGTCAAATCAGTGAACTGTTTTTTCAAATTTGATGAACTTTTTTATTCAAAATAGATGAGATTTTTGTTCAAAATCTGTGAACTATTTTTAAAATCGATGAACTTTTTCCAAATTTGTGAACTGTTTTCGCAATTTCATGAACTCCTCCTAAATTTTGTGAACTTATTTCAAATTCATGAAGATTTCTCAAATTCACGTTTTTTTCAGTTTGTACGAACCTTTTCAATTTTATGAACTTTCTTCAAATTCACGTTTTTATATAGTGCATTCATTTTTCATTTTTCTTTTCATTTTATCATAAAATAATACAGTGTTCAAATCCTGGCATTACCACATTTCCCAGACATTTTTTGCGATCTAACAACATCGTTGTGCCTCACTCCCTTTCCTGGGCCGGCCCATTTCGCGTCCCTGCAGGCGCCAGCTGCGCGAATCGGCGCTCGCAGCGCTGTATAGGAGCTCCCGATATTATCGCTCATTAGCGATCTAAATGGGCCAGGCCGAGCATACAATAAGACGCGTGTCTCCTAGGAAATCACGCTCCATTTTATTTTGGATTTTTCAATTTTCTATCTTATTCGGGTTTATTACGTAAATAAATATATTAGAAAGTTTTAATTTAGTTTTAGAAATGATCATGAATACAAATAATGATTACTAAATTGAAAAAACTGTTCATAAATTTAAAAATATTGGTCAATGCAACAAAAGGTTCTTGAATATAAAATAATATTTATGAGTTTTAAAAATCTTCATGGCATTAAAAAATCAAGAATTTACAAATTTACAAATTTTAATAAAACCTAGAAATAATGAAATCGAAGAAAAGGAAAAATAAAGAAAACCATAAAATAAAAAACCGGTAAAAAAACTTATGGAATATAAGGTTTGAGAAGCTTCTGAAAACCAGTTGAAACCTCCTCCTATCACACGAGTGTATCCACCCAAAATATAGTGCTATTGGACAATTCCTGTCGGTACATATTATTTGCGGGTTCAACCGCATTCTTTAGTTTTTTTTCTTTTATTTGGTCTTCTTTTTTCTTTTCTTTTTATATTTTGTTTTCATTTTTATTATTTCCTTTTCAAAATTTCCAGTTTTCTCTTTTCATTCTGTCTTTTCACCTTCTCTAATAAATAAACATTCAGTATATGAAAACTTTTCTAATTCATTAACATTTTAAAACTTCATGGATATTTTGCTAAAATTATGGCCTTTTTCTTGTGAATATATTCGAAAATTCATGACCATTTTCATTATGAACATTATTTTAACATTTTCAAATATGTCATCAATAACATGTTTTCCAATCGATTTTTCCTCTAGAGCGTGCTGACGCTACACACTCCTGTTATGCTCTGATTATCTAGTTCTAGTCTTGGAGAGTGTTCTAGTTGTGTGCTCTGGATGCACCTACGTGTTCCTTTGCTTGCGCCCCAGTCTCTATCTTTTACCTTTTGTTGTACTACTTATTTAACAACCCAATGCTGCACAACACGAGTTCTGAAGCTCGAGTTGTTGTTGTCTAGATTGGTAATCAGATCCTGCCGTGACTCGCACCCTGGCTAGCACTATGTGTCCCCTATGCTCCCTTCACCTCTTTGGCCACTCTCTCTTCTACTCCATCCAAACCTCTTCTGCCCTCACGAGCACTGTGTCATCTGCAATTTCTACCTTTGCCCCACCCATTGTTTCTCTTCATCCCCTCTTGGTCCTAGTTCCACCATTACCCACTACATATGTTTCGTTCTTGATCAACAACGACCACCACTAGCATGACTTGTTTTGGCTCATCGCCACTAACTACGACGCCCTTGACCACACGGGCACCAGTGACAGAATGGCGCCATGCTGATGTCTATGTGTTGTTGTGGTTCATGCCATTGTTTGCTTTATGACCATTTTGTGTAAGGAAATTACGACCTTTCTGACCAAAATTGTCGCAATGGTTTAGGGTTTGGAGTCCCCCGAACAGCTTTTGACCAATTGGTCTCAAATGGTCATAGATCTACGACCAATTCTTTCAGGGTCATTGACAGAAGGTCACTAGTTGACATATTTCTTGTAGTGCCATGACGGCGTCATGACCAACAACACCACCGTCCTCACCGTCTGGTCATGGTTCAAGCTATATCCTCGCCAACCATGCTTCCCCATCGATCCACCTAAACCGTCAGTACCGCAACTTGATGTAGGGAGATCTATAAATCATGGAGTACACCTGCCGTATAAATATTCTTGCTACCACCATGCCGATTTCAACAAGGTATTGATTACTTTTTGACCACGTAGCTCCTCGACGGGCTCATCAAACCGTTCCATGTTATTGATGTGCTCTGCCAGGCTTTCAAAAAGCCATCTCCCATCTCTCCGGCGTTGAACAAAAGATGCAACAACGCGCCCTTGCCAAGATCTCCATGGTGGCTCCTGCAGTGACCACAACAACCCCTCCATCGTTGTGAGTGGTGTCGAACGTGGCAACCAAAGCCGCAACCATCGTGGTTGTGGCAACATAGATCGCGACAGTGCCATCATAGGTTTCTATTAGAGTCATTCTACAGTGCATCCGGACGATATGGACCGTCCGTCGGAGCGAATTCGACGGTCCAGATCCGATGCAATACGCTGATCTCACGTGTATTATATCAGACCCCGAGGGGCATTTTCGGGAGAAAAAATATTTTGAACTGATCTGATTTTCCCTCCCAAATATCTCGAGGGTATTCTCGGTACGAATTTCGAGGCTATTTTCGGTTCGATTTTTATCCCGTTCGCTAGGGTTTATTCCTCGCCGCCGCTAGGGTTTTAATCCTCGTCGACAGGATCTAGCCCCTCGTCGCGACCCCTCCCTCCCTCCTCGCCGACACGATCTAGCCGCGCGTCGCAGCCCCTCCCGTCCTCCACCCCAATTCCCTCATGATCTCGCACCATCTTTTCAACGAACACGAGAGGAGGCCCACTTCCCTCCCTGCGGCGGCCGCCGGCGAAGAGTCGGCGCCATCCCACCTCCCAGTCCTCCATGCGGGTGCCTATAGCGACAAGGTTATAGGAAACCTCTTTCCGACACCCCAATTGGTTGTTTGCGTCCTATACATATCATTTCTCAGCCATGGCTGCAGATTTGATCTGGCCATGCATCTCGTCCGATGGCAAGGTGGTTGGGTATGGATCATGTTCTGCGGGACTAGATGAAGCTGGCCGCCGGCCTCGACGGCCAGCCCCATTCGTCCAGCCCCGACTGCATGATCTATGAATGTTCAATCATTGCATTTAACATGTATTCTTTAAATTTGGCTGATAGGTGAGATTTGGAGATCAATAGAGATGATAAGCTATTCATTTTGGAATGTACTATAAACAATTCATAGCTTATGTTGCTCAATATTTATGATGCTCGCTTCTTCTTGTGCAATTGCTGGATTGGGATCAACAGACTTGGCATGTGCTTTACAAGAAAATTTAGATTCACATGGGATATCCACCTTTTGAAGATTGCTATTAATTCTTATTATGATGTTTTAGCCTTGTTAAAGGGAGAGTAATGATCCTCGCAAAAAAGTAGAGAGAAAGGAATGAGCATTCGATTCTTCCATATGTTGCATTTCATTCTTCCGTGTTTAGTTATGTCCAACATTTGTTACAGGCACACACTTGACAAGGTTAGTACAAGTAGTAATTTTTCCTCTGTTTTGCAGGGCTATGACAGAACATGCTATGTAATTCCCTGAGGCAGGATGGATGTACCATGGCCACACCACTATGCTCCTGAAGGTGATCGCTTCAATTCATCGTTGCAGCACCTGCAGAGGCTCCCTATGGTACGTGCTTTACTCTTGTTATCCTATGCTCTATTTTTTGGCTTTGCGGCCTGCCTACGAGACATAGCTGGGATTCCATGTTGAATCAGGCAATATTTTTTCTTCTGTTGTGAGGCTATGCTCATGCTCATACCTTTTTCTCTCATATGAAAATAGACATATCATAATCCATTATTATTCTAGAGTTGCCCTAGGCACCATTACTGTCACATGATAGTAAAAAGCAAATATAGATTTCTACGAGATCCCGTAGAGACCAAATTTATTTCAAGCAAAATATTGTAACCAACATTATTGAAGTTTTACAACTTGACTCATGTGCAATGGACTAAGAACACGGCTAGGAAACCTTCTTCGGGACTAAAACCCAACCACACCCTACTCCATCGCTTTATGGCCAAGTGTACACTCCGTACTGCTGGACTAACTGCTTGCATCTTCATCGTGTTCAAACGCAGCTGCATCCGATAGCTTAGCATGGTACTGCTTGAACCTATTCTTGTATTTCATTTTGTTGTAGGGTGAATCGACAAGCACAATAGGTAGCTCTTTTATGAATTTCTTGATGTAGGTATGCATGCAAGGATATGTTAGTATCGTTCCATAAGTTTCAGAAAATGACATAATTTTAGGTGTTACTCTACGTACTTTGTCATATTGCTTCCTCAGTTTTAGTCTAGTACATAATTCGATGTTCTTCAGCATGTACAATGCACAACAAGAACTGCAACATTTTATGTTGTTAGATCAGCATTTCAGAAATTAACAATCTAAAACAAAAACAAAAGATAATATTTTTGACTGACGTCTCATTGGATTTTGGCACATTAATGTTCCGTGCTGGCCATTGTGTCGCGTTAATGTCTTCCCATGGATTGCTTTCTATCCCATTGACTCGCCTCGCTGCTCTCAGATGTGCTTCCATCCCACGCACTTGCAAGCCCAATGGGATGAGAAGTTGCCTACGACTAATACTTACATACGATGTCAAATCATTTGTTATAATTAAATATGTTGAAATTCCCACCACGTTATGTACTTCTTTGGGTACCATACAGTGGAAAAGTGAATCAAGAATCTGAATCTCCTTCCTTCTGGGGTTTGCGACCACAAGTAACCAGTGAACGTTTTGGCTGTTCGTAGGTAGGAAAACTTGGAGTGTACAAATAATTAGATCAACGTGTATAGAAATAAAAAATATGTTCTACGTCAGGTTAAAATACCTTATCATGTTTCAGGTAGCTGGTGCCTTTTGTTGTTCCATGAATGCCTGCCAAAGTGTCCTCGTAGCACTCCTCTATCCTACCATCTCTTTCGAGCTTAGCGACGCCGGCCACCCTCTCAATGTACACCAGTTGGCCGTCCCTTGTGTCAATTGGGTCATCATGACGCATGAGCTGGATCGCAGCATCAACCACCTACAACAATAATCAAGTTAATTGTATTGTACAAAAATGAAACTACATAAACTAATTTGTGAAATATCTTACTTCGTCACCCAACCATACGACATCTTCAGATCTATCTGTTTGGGTGAGGCATTGCAAATGCTTCGATAGCACGACAATGTCATCAACTAAGACCATTTGTTTTTCATGATTTGTACTGTTGATCAGTGACGCCACGAAATCCTGTCGAACCACATCTAGCTGGTCCCTCTGGGTTTCAGTAACTTCTGACCTCTTTTTTAAGTTACTAGAGCCTATTTTCCTCTTTTTATTGTTCGTTTCCTCGGAATCATTTGTAGACTCTGATGGAGTCTTGTTTTTCCTTTTTTTCTCAATATCGTACGAAGCATACTTGTCATTCTTAAATAATTGCAATACCGCACTTTTCTTTTCGCCCCCATGATTTGGTGGCGTCGATTCAACCACACTAACTTGTTGCTGCTTTCGAAAGGATTCATCATGGATGTCATCATCTGCGAAGGCACGGGGCTCTTCAGGCTCTCACGATCCCGTAGCCTTCACAGAGTGCTTCTTACTCCGTCTGTTGAACGGATTCTGTCATATGAAATAAACCGTGTGTTAGCCTTTAGTAGATTCTTGCTCAATTATAGGTAAAATGTGCATCACCTGGATATCTTCAAGGCTTGTGGTGGCTTCAGAATGCATTTGCTTATCCAAACTAGGAGCACCCTGGATGTCATCCACCTCTTTCAAAAGCTTATGAATACCACTGAGATTCTGTTTGAGTTTTATTTCAGCTCTTTCTAATGCTTCATCCTGTACGTGGAAGATCACATGTTATTTCTGAAATGACAATGATTGTTTAACAATTAAGTTAACATGCGTACGTCAAACTCTTCATCAAGGTTCTTCATTGGGGGCTCCATGTCATCATTTTTTATTCCCTTCTTATAATGGTGCTTAGCAGCGACCTCCGTGACATCATTTTGTTTCCCCTGGTCAGAAGCCTACTCAGCATTCACAATGGAGTCCTCCATTGGGTGTGAAGGTGCCCCGAGGTCAGAAAGATGTATGTCCTCTAGTCCTGGAAATATTCCATCGCGTTTTGTCTTTAAAAAATACATGTTAGTATGGGGTGTTTTCATAGTAAACTAATTTAGAAAAAACCTTGTACACGTAAATTTCCAATTATATATACTAATCTCATAATTCTAGGCTGACGTTCAATTCTTTGATGAGGTCCTCTATGAGCTTGCCATTTGTACGGGTACGCCTAAGGCACTCATCCATTTTATTTTCAAGGGTGCACATTCTATCAACTTGTTCTGCACCAGCCCCCCGCACGAGGGAGGCAACTTCTTGCAAATCAGTCAATACACGTCCGACGAGTACCTTAATCTGACGCTTTGAAACAGTTAGAATCTTAGAAGTTCATACTAGTTGCAATGTTACAATATATATTTGTGCCTGATGTAACTCATTTACCTAAGCGCCAGTCTTCGGTTTGGCCAGCGTACCATCTCGTGTTGGATTGAAAGGCCTCATCAGGTCCTCAACATACTACAGTTTAGTGTCGTTAGTATGATTTAGAAAATATACATGTTACATAATACAGGCAATGTGCTGACATTTGACCTATCCAACTCCCAGATAATTATTCTGAATTATATTGTCAACCTTTTTTGCCTTCTCCTCGCTCCAGTTCTGGATCAGCGGCCTTAACCTTGATTCATACGAGATGCTAGAGTCCAATTGGTGCACTCTGAACTTCTCGTAGTACCATGTCTACATGACAACAAAAGCAATTTACAAATATTCTCGTACATTATGTAATGTATGTTAGGTAAGTGATAATTGTACTACTACGAATTACCTGCAATAGTGGTAGATTCCCTCCAGATTTGCCTCACCATTTACAAAATTCTTCACGCTATCCATAAGATAGTCAAGCGTTAGCTGTCCAAGATTTATGCCCTTTATCGTCTCAACATTTCTAACAATCCCAATATATTTGTTATCCACATACTCCTCTTTTGTTCCGCATACATATTTGCCTATGGTGTACAAGACAAATGGCCTCATAAAATTTGGTGTGCTGTCGCCTTTCATCTTGGCTAGCAATCCTTTGAAAGTTATTTTGGTGTCATTAAGGTCTTTCAATTTCTTCCAGAACTCCATATTATCATCAAGATTTGAAGGGACGTGCTTCTTCCCATGGCAGGGCATGCCTGTTATATGCGCTACATCTTCTAGTGTGATCCTACATGGTCTCCCGTTGATGATAAAGGCATCCTGCTCTGCATCATATGAATTAGCGATGGCCATGCACAGTACACATCTAATTTTGATGCTAGGTGTCTTGAGAAGTCCACCCAGTCCTATCAACTAGATGTGCATCCTTTGCTGCGTGTTTAATCCGTTTATGAACTCCTCATATGGCGGCAAAGAAGCATCCTGGGTTCAATGGATGTGCAGGTGCGATTCGATTCAGCATGGTATACAATTTAAACACTCATACAGACGAATACAACTTATATATACCAACATAAAAATTATGCTCCACGCTACTTCATGAGGTAATTTGTTTACAAGCAAGCTGAGTTCCATGAATGTGCAAATACTAGCATTAGATTCAACTTGGTTACGTTTGAACGGTCATATAAGGTAATCTCCATTGCAAGACGCTTATCTAAAATAAAATCAAGATTCAAAAATAAAAAACTATCCAACCATGGTCTCCTCAACTCTTGGCGCTAATCATGGTCAGTAGTATGGAATTAAAACATGGGTCATCGATGCCTTCCATAACTCGTGCAGAAGGAAAAAAGAAGGCATGCGCCCGCTGCACTAATTGGCATTGACAAGACCAGAACCTAAGATTTAGCCTGGAATTAATCAATGAACACCAATCTGGTAGGAAACAAATCCTAGCGCCGTCCCCTAACGCCCCCCAACTTAATTTGTTTAAAAACATGTTGAGTTACATGAATATGCAAACAACGAGTGGGGTTGCAGCAAGAGATCATGGGATTAAGATCGTGGCACAAAAAATAGCAGCGGCTACAGCAGGAAATCGTGGGGAGTTACCTGAGGATTCATGTTTGGCTCCGTCGTTCGGTCTTGCTGGATTCCTGGGTTGCTCCGTCCTTCGGTCTTGCTGCTTTGGGCAGCGCAGAAAGACGAACTATGATCTATGAGGTTTCAAAGGATCCCTATTTATATGGATCGTAACAACCCGGGCATATATCCACATATAGATTTCTTCGGTTGGAGGAAATCCAGGGAGGGGACCCACCTAGTTGAATATTAAGGGGGGGGGGCATGGTGAGTTTAGCAAACGTAAGTTATGGTGTAAAAAAACTAAGGTAAGTTGCATAACAATACTTAGGTCTGCTGAGAATCACGATCGTCAAAAAGATATAGTTCCCGTTTCTTTGAAAATCAGCCAAAAGAACTGGACCGCTTTTATTATTGGTTACAAGTAAATCACTGGACCTCTTTTAGGATGAAAACTGGTTCTAAAGTCAACTAGGATTGAGTGTTCACACGTGAAGTATTTTCATCTCTCTTGTGAAGCTATTTTATTGCCCATCGTATATGTGAGACCAAATTTTGTTGATAATACTGAATCATGTCTGGTGCTGCTCAAGATGGCACGACACCATCGTTTTCTCTTTGGTGAGATTTCGATGAAATAACTGAATTTCATTCATTTCAGCACTCACTGCAATATTTGCCTTTCGGACAAAATATTTCAGCCTCCCTGAATTTCGGCCAAAATATTTCAGAACTCGCTGAAATTTTTCTGGAACTTCTAACTAGCGATGTTAAAAAAATTCTGAAACTTCTAACTAGCGACGTAATTGTTCTGAATCTTGTCCAAACTCTGACAAAACTTAAATATAAATGTAAGAATTTAGTTAACCTTTCTAAGCTTCAAATTTTCTGCTTGTAAAAAGCAAATATATGTTTCAACGTCTCCCATGCAGACCAAATTTATTTCAAGAATAGTATTTGGAACTAGTACTGTGAAGTACTACAACTAGATTAATCCGCACTAGACTTAGAACATGGCTAGGAAACCTTCTTCGGGACTAAAACCAAACCACACCCTACTCTACCGCTTCATAACCAAATGTACACTCCATATCTAAGAATGGACCACTGTTGGACTAAATGATTGCATCTTCATGATCTTCAATCGGCAGCTGCATCCGATAGGCTAGCTTTCTACGTCTTCAGCCTTTTCATGGACTTTAATTTGTTGTAGGGCGAATTAAGAAGGACAACAGGCAGCTCTCTTCTATAATTGTCGATGTATGCCTGCATGGGAGGATATGTTAGTATCATTCCATATATCGACAAAATTGATAGAATTTTAGGTGTTACTCTGCGTACTTGGTCATAATGCAGTGTAAGATCTTCTCTCGTAAAGAATTCGATGTTTTGTAGCATGTAGAGTGCACAAGAAGAACTACAACAATTAATTCTGTTAGCAGCATTTCACGTATTAACAATAAAAACATAATTAGAAGCTAATACTGTTGACTGACTTGTCATCTTGTCTTGGCACAGGCACATGCTTTACTGTCCATTGGGTCACGTTAATGTCTTGCCATGCATGGCTTTGTGGTCCATTGATTCGCAGCGATGCTCTCAGATGTGCTTCCATCCCGCGTATCTGCCAAAGTCCATGGTATGAGAAGTTGCTCACGGTTCATGGCTAGGTATGATGCTAAATCCTGTGTTATATTGAAAGACGTTTACAATCTCACCACGTGAACCACTTGTGTGCGTTCTAGGTAGCCGAAAAGTGAATCAAGAATCTGAATCTCCCTCCTTCTGGGGTTTACTACCACAAGGAACCTGTGGGTGTTTGCCATGTTCGTAGGCAGAAAAACCTGCAGAGCAAAGATGATTACATCAACATGCATAATAATTAGAAAAATAAATGTGTTTATGTCATGGTGAGATGGTACCAGATCATGTCTGAGGTAGTTGTCTCCTTTTGTTGTTCCATGACTGCCCGCCAAAGCGGCCTCGTGGCAGTTCTCTACCTTACCATCTCTTTCGAGCATAGCGACGCCGACCACCCTCTCAATGTAAACCAGCTGCCCATCCCTTATGTCATTAGGATGATCATGATGCATGATCTGAATCACAGCATCAACCAACTAAAACAAAATTCAAGTTAATTGTGGCATTCAAAAAAATTCAAGTTAATTCTACTGTGCAAAAGAAAATTGATAAACTAATTTGGGAAAATATCTTACTTCGTCACGCAACCATTTGTAATCTTCGCCTACATTTGTCATGGTGAGGCATTGCAAATGCTTCTGTAGAAGAACAATGTCATCAATTACCACCAATTGTTTATCAAGATCTGAGGTGTTGATAATTTCGGCCACGTAAATCTGTCGAAACTTGTCAAGGTTGGTGTCCAGCGTCGAAGCACCTGTGTCTGTATCTTTGAAGTTGCTTGCATGGTTTTTCCTCTTTGTATTCATTGTGTCCTTGGAACCGTTAGTAGACTCCGATAGAGTCCTGTTTTTCTTACTCTTCTTATCACCATCGTACAGAACAAAATCTTCATTGCACAATAATGAGATGCCACTCTTTTCCGGCTTCTCGCACGAGTTGGTAGCATGGAATCAACCACACTATCTTGTCGCTGCTTTGCTAAAGAATCATCATAGTTGTCCTCATCAACTGGGAAGACATGGGCCTCTTCCGGCTCCCTTATTCCCTTAGCCTTGGCAGACCGGTGGTTGCTTTTGGTACCTACCTCTCACCCACCTCAATACTGACATCTTCATCATCTTGCTTTCTTCTTTCTTCATCCTTTCACACATTCTCATTGTGCCTCAAATTCAGAGGATCCTCTGATTCGAAATAAAGCACTTGTTAGCTTGCAATCTGCGCGAAATAAAAAAAACAAAACCAATTAACTGTAAAGTCTGCATCACCAGGAAAGCTTCAAGGCTTGTGGTGGCTTTGGAATGCTTTCACGAATCCAAACTCGGAGCACCCTGTGATGCATCCACCTCTTTATAAAGCTGTGAAACATTCTTGAGACTCTCCTTGCAAGCTGCAGCAACATCTCTGTCTTCTTCATCCTGAACGTGGAAGATCATATGTTAGCTACGAATCTGCGTTAACTTATAACAAAATCAATTAGATGTAAAATGTGTATCACCATGAAATCTTGAAGGCTAATCTTGGTTTTTGAGTGCTTTCACGATTGCAAACTAGGAGCATACTGCAAATATTCAGCTACGTTCTTCTTGGGGGCATCCATGTAATCTTTTTGTATTCCCTTAGCACAGATGCCTTTGGCAATGACCTCCGTGCCATCTTTTTGTTTTTACTGGTCAGTAGTATTCTCTCATGGGACCTCCATTGGGTCCGCAGATACTCCCAGGTTAGATAGTTGTATGTCCTCGACTCTTGGACGATCAACATCAAATATTCCATAGCGGTGGTTCTTTAAAAAAATGTGTTAGTGTGGAGAGTATTGATAGTAAAATTATTTATAGAAACTCATAATGGTATACTTACATTGAATTCTGTGATGAGGTCGTCCGTGCATCTGCCGTTCTCAAGGGTACGCCTAAGGCACTCGCCCATTTTTTTTCAAGGGTGCACATCCTATCAAATTGTTGTGCACTGGCCTCCCGCACAATGGAGACAACTTCTTTCAATCAGCCAATACACGGCCCATGAGTGCCTTATCCTGCAAATTACAAGCAGTTAGGAGCATATGACTTCGATTGTACTTGCAAAATTACAATATATATTTGTGCATGATGTTCATCATTTACCTGACCGTCATTCTTTGGTTTGACCGGTGTCCCAACTGGTGGCGGATTGAAAGGCCGCAGCAGGTCATCAACATACTGCATGTTAGTGTTGTTAGTATCATTCAAACATATGGTACATAATCCAGGCACACAGTACTAACACTTTACATCTCCAACCCCTATATAATTTTTGTTGATTATGTTGTCAACCTTCTGTGCCTTCTCGTCACTCCAGTTTTGGATCAGCGGCCTTAACCTTGATGCATACGAGATGGTAGAGTCCAATTGGTGCACCCTCCACTTCTCGTAATACCACGTCTGCATTACAACAAAAACAGCTTAGACCATTTTCCATAAAATTAAATGTATGGTATGTTAATAATGATTGTATTACCTGCAGCAGTGGTAGGTTGCCCTCTAGATTTTCTCCACCATTTACAAATTTCTGACGCTAGCCATAAGATGGTCAAGCGTAAGCTGTCCAACATTGGTGCTCTTTATTGTCTCAATGATTCTAACAATCCCAAGGTATCTGTTGTCCACATACTGCTGTGTTGTCGGGCATACATATTTTCCTATGGTGTACAAGACAAATGGTCTGACAAAATTAGATGTGCTGTCGCCTTTCATCTTGGCTACCAATCTTTTCAAAGTTACTTTTGTGTCATTGGGGCCTTTCAGTTCCTTCCACAACTCCAAAGTATCGTTGTGATTTGAAGAGACGTGATTCTTCCCCATGCAGGGCATGCCTGTTATATGCTCCACATCTTTTAGTGTGATCCTACATGTTCTCCCATTAATTATAAAGGCATCCTGCTTTGTATCATATGAATAAGCGATGGCCTGACACAGTAGACGTCTCATTCTCATGCCAGGAGTCTTCAGAAATTCACCCAGTCCAATCAACTTGATGTACGTCAGTTGCTGTGTGTTTAAATCTTTTATGAACTTCTCGTATTGCAGCAAAGAAGCAACCTGAGTTCCCTGAATGTACAAATAGTGTGATTAGATTATGTATGGTATTCATTTAAAGACGCATATAACCGACTAGATCTAATCTATGCCAATATCAAAATTGTGCTCTATAGTACTGCATGAAATCATAGAGCTTCTGGGCCATATAATGAACACCAGACATAGAAAAACAAGCTATCTCTGTCAGCAAATTGACTGATAATAGTATAGATTTTTAGTAGAAAGAGCAGACTTTGGTCTATGTACACTACTAAATTTTTAGGCGTCACGCTTACGAAAATAATTGCATACATGATCATAATATCAATAGTTTATAGATAATCTCAAAAAAGGAATGTAGCAGTTCCATTGCAAGCATACAAGAGAAGATACTCCTTAGTTCCCATCAGATTCAAAAAGATCAATTAGTAAAGACCATAAAAAATTAAGGGGAATCACCAACAGCTTCAATCGCTAGAGATTAAGAACTCATTTAGAAAGCCTATGCCAAAAAATGAGCAATTTCCAAATTTTAAGGCATATAAACAGAGACGATAACCCTGATTTTATTGCATATCTAAGTCCTATGTCATTGATTTTATGCTAAGATTCGTGCAACCCTTTTTTTGTCCTTTTTCTTTTCTTTCTAGACACATCCATTTACCTTCGGTAAAATAGGGATAGTTCTTTATGGCTGTAACTAACGAGATAAAAAGGAAGTGCGCCGTAAATTATGGGATTGCATGCAGACTTGGGAAGGAGGGAGTACGCGGAATACAAGGATCTCGATCGTTACCGGAGGATTCTCTCGATGGCGACCGGCTCCATTGTCGTTCGCTTTCATCTTTTGCTTCGCCAGCTTCTCCGACGTGCCCTTCTCTTTCGTCATCTTCTCTGACGTGCCCTTCTCCTTCATCTCAGGATTCGCCGACGCAGGCTTCGAAGATGACGGCTCCGTCGGCTTCACCGACCTAGGAGGTACTTTGGGCGGCGTGGGGTGGTAATTCGGTGTAGTCATGGAAGGCTAGGTATGGGAGGCGTGGGGTGGGAGGCGTGGGGTGGAGTATACGATCTATGCCATTAAAAGCTTTGTATTTATAGGGGATTCTCTAACAACCGACCAGAAGGAAATATTGGGAATTTGGGATCTCACGAAGAGGTAGTTTTAGATCACGTAATATTTTTTAGCAAGTTTTTTTGTGAGAATTTTTTTAGCAAGTTAATCTCAACCGTGAAGCGTTTGGGCTTCTTGTGCTTTCTTATACGGGCCTATTATAATGGGATGAGCCCATTTTAAATGAGAACACGAGAAAGGAAAGCGAGGACTCCAACAGGCGGGAGGACTCTAACAGGTGGGACGAGCCCCGTCCCAATTATTTAGGACGGGCATGCTCGATGGCGCTTCGTCCTCACTGCCACGACTCTCCAAAAACAGTTCCTCTGCCTCTGAGTCCTCTCGATTCCCTCTTCCTCTGTGTCGTCCACTCTCCCAACAATCTGGCTTTTGGAACGGTGAGTTCTCCTTCCTGTCAATTTTGTTAGTAGTTCTCCAGTAGCAGCACATACGATGGCCTTCTTCTTGTCAATTTCTTGTTCTCCTGCTTCTTTATTTTGTGCGCACAGGTTCAACTGCCTTCAACATGTAGTCCGTTGCCTTATGAGAATTTTGCACAAAGATCCATTTGCACTACTGGAAACAGGGAATTTGCCATCAGTCAGCTCTTTGCCGTCTGCCAGCGGATGGCAAAGAACATCTTTGCCATCTGCTTACAAAAAACAGACGGCAAAGAACTGACAGATGGCAAAGAACCTGGTTGCCATCAGCCAGTTCTTTGCCATCCGCCAGCAGATGGCAAAGATCTTTGCCATCTGCTGGCGGATGGCAAAGAGGTGGGTAGGGTCCAGTGCTGTAACGGCCTATCAACCCACCTCTTTGCCATCTGCCAGCAGATGACAAAGAATCTTTTCCGTCTGCTGGCAGATGGCAAAGAAGTGGGTGGGGCCCAATGGATGACGGCGCTGTAATGGCCCAGTAGCCCCACCTCTTTGCCATCTGCCAGCCGCTGGCTGATGGCAAAGATATGGGCCTTTGCCATCCGCTGGCCGATGGCAAAGAAGTCGGACTATCTCCTCCCCTCTCTTCTTCTAAAAAAAATCTCCTTCCCTCTCTCCCAGCCCGGCCCCACCCTCCTCTCTCTCTCCCAGCCCGGCCACGTGAGGGATCGATCCGTGGGACTTGTGGAGCGACCAATCAGGATCAAGGGCAACGAGCGATCCACCAAAATACAAGAAGTAGTACAGTACAGTACTATTTTTCTTTGTTTCTCGGGAGAGGAGAGGAAGCGGCCACCCAGCCCCCAACCCCAGCCCGTTCCCCTCCCCACCCATGCCGCCGCCGCCGGAGCCACCCACCGCCCCGCCTCCCTCACACAGACCTCGCCGCCGGCCATGGCCTTCCCAACAGCCGCCGCTCCGACCCTCTCCCCCTCCCCTCCCCTTATCACAAGACAAGAGAAGAGAAGAGGGAGGGAAATCGATCGCGACCGAGCAGGTCAGGCGGCGACAATGGCGCGCCCAGACCTGCCAGCGCCGTCGTCGTCGAGCTGGGCTGGGCGGCGCAGTCCGGTAGAGTAGGAATGAGGGGGCGGTGGGACGCCTCCCCTGCTCGAGCTGCTCCAAGCGAGCGACCACAGCGCCGGATCCACCTCCACAACCACCCACCGGCGGCCACGGAAGGTCAGGGACCTTCGTTCAGTCCGTGTGCTTCTTCTCCATGGAGCTCCGACACCGCAGCAGCCGCATCCATGGAAGGTCCATCTTCTCCTCCCCGCCTCTCTCTCCCTCCCTCCCTCTGTTTGTTTCGATCTGGAAACCGTCTGATTCGATTTCCTCACATGCGCACGTGCTTCTTCCGCTCTCCGCTGCTCCAACCCTAGTGCCGACGCCATGGACCTCGTCAATCGTGGTTTGCTGCTGTCGCCGATCGTTTCCCTGACAAGTTGACACGAAAGCCACCATTGTCAAAGTCGTCGTTGGCCGGCGTTGCCACTGGTCGCTGCTCCACGCATCTTATCGGTGCCGCGAGGCGATGCCATCTGCATCTGTTGCTGCAGCCTGGGAGGTGGCCGGGTCTCCAAGCATGCACAATACTCACGCCCATACCCACGGCTGTAGCGTCGCTCTGCTGCATGAATCATTCCATCAGGCTGCTAATTCCAACCACCTCTTCCGATTTTGCGAAGGTGATGCCCTCTTTGCTGCCCAATCGTTGAAGATGCCATAGGACAAGATCCTCTGCTGCTGCTGTGTCTGGTGGTTGAAGAAGGGGTGTGCTGGGAAGAGGAGGCAGTGTTGAGAGTGCTCAATCTGGAACAGGACGAGCTTAGGCTGCATCGGTGTGTTTGCTGCTGCTGAATTTGCTAACTACTACTGCTCCCTATAGCGTTATTACATTTGGCTTCGTGCTTTACCAACGACCTCTCCTTCTAGACCTGGCTACGCAGGTCATCGGAGACGGAGAGGATAGTGGAGTATATAGTAAGTACTCCCTCCGTCCCAAAATTCTTGTCTTAGATTTGTCCAAATACGGATGTATGAAGTCGCGTTTTAGTATTATGTACATCCGTATCTAGAAAAATCTAAGACAAGAATTTTGGGACGGAGGGAGTACTTTGTTTTCTGTGTGTGGCTAATGGGTTGATTCCATTTTATGCAGGCTCTGGTTCTCAACCTCCAACATGAGTCCCTTTCTTCCGTGCCTCGAATGCCACGAGTCATCATGGGCACTGCAGATGCGGAGGAGTTTTACCGGGGCGATCTGCTTGTTCCCGGCCGCGCTGGTGTCAACTACCTCGAGCCACTATGACCATCCCAACCACGCTCAACCCCCTGTAAGTCATGTGTTTCTCCTACCAGATCAAAACAATTGTCAATTTTTGGAGTACAGTTGTGTATCAGATCCGTTCATGATTGAAATCATGGTCCCCTAAACATGTGATTTGTGAAATGTTTAGGAACGAATTGTTTGTGGATCTGCGAAGGGGGATTCAATTAATTTTCAGTTGTAGAAAAGGGAGAAGGGGGATTCAATTAATTTTCCTCCTCAAGATCAAAGAAACAAAATCTTTGTGGCGATGATAGAAGGGGTTCACGACTTCACGTTAATACACAGACTATTGGTAAGGGCATTAAAACATATATCTGGTGTGAAATGGTCGTACATGCTTGATTAGAATATTTTCAAGTGTTGTAGGTGTACGGCTGTGGGGAAACATTTTCATGGTCTAATTTTCTAATTAATGTATGCACGAGACATGAATCTTGGATTCTAAACTTTTTCCTTGATGTTTGGGCTTCCTCTAACTTTTCGTATATTGCACACAACACAACACATAGATTCATGTCTTCCATGCTTGCTGTCTTGTAACAAACAGATGTTGGGATGGATACTAATTTTCTAAATGATTTGAACTCATGTTGTTTTCTATTCTACTGCCATTGGTTCATCATTCTGAACCATTCAATTGTTGGAACTCCGGCATATATTGGTCCTGAAGTTATGCTGAAGAAAGAATATGACGCAAGCTACGATCCATCCTATTTTGTGCTTTAAACGGTCTGCTGCATACTCTGCCATCTGCTGCATAACTTAATTCTGTTTGCTCGGCCATAAAAGCCTTACTTGATTTCTGAATCTTCCATTCACCTTTCGTTGTCATGAGTGGTGAATGGTCTTGAGGAGTAACCATTTAGATATTGTATGTTTTTTTGCTCGAACACGATCTCGACATTGATAATAGCAGAGAGATAATATACGCCTTATAATCTTGTAACTGTAGAAAAAAGTATAGATAACCCCCAGAAGTATCCTGTTTGGATCACATAACCCCCCATGTTTAAAATCGAGTTCTTAATCCCTTGAACTATTCTAAACCAGACATATCACCCCCTGGCACCCACTTAAGTAGTTTGGGACGGTGGTTTTGCATATGTGGCGCCTGGGCTGGGCCCATCGACCGGCCACGTCGGACTGGGCCTGCTGGGTGCGGTCTAAATGACGCCCTCGAGCAGGTTCGACCCAGACTCGGCCTCTTCGCCTCCCAATTTAGCGTGAGCTTTTTAATTTTTCAGCAGTGTACTACAGCAAATTGTTGATTATTATACTGTTCTGTATGCAATGCTATGTTAAAGAAGGAAACTTTTGACAACAAATATTTTATGACTGTACTATTCTGTATGGAATGGTGTGTTGCAAGATATTTTATCAGAAGTGTACATATTATTGGCATCAAATTCAGAAATAGACAGCAAATTTCCATAGCATTGAAGATCTTAAATTCACACAATAAGTTCCATGGAATACTCAGGTTCAACCTGATAAAAGCTACAGGTCTTTGACATGCAAAACTCCACAAACGACACTTAATTGTCAAGGAATTTGATGTTTCACATCAAATAAAAGCACACACTTCTATCTGGTGTTACACATCAACTACGTGACATTGAAAAACAATCTGGGCATTCACTTTTTCCCAGTGAGAAGTCATTCCAGCCTGTTATTTCTTTGCACTTGCATCTGCTGTGAGCTTGAAGAAGCCCTGTTGTGAATGCCCAGATTGTATGTGCATCTGCTGTGAGCTTGAAGAAGCACTTGCATCAACTACGTAACTATATGTGCAGAAGTAGTTGTGGTGTTCCTTCCACCTTATGAATTAGTCTGTGAAGAGGTGAATAGTCAGGAGCCCCATGGAGCCAAACAAACATTATGTTCAGGCTACAGATTATATTCATACTACAGCTTGAGTCCGAATTTGTATTGATACACGAAAATGTCATGTGTGCCAAGAAAAGTATGTTAGCTGTACAATCAATTTTGGTGTGCATTTCTTATTTATTTTTGAGTCGGACGTGTGCATTTCTAATTAGAAGTAGAAGAAGAAAGATGTGACACGGACTTCCTAAGATCACATACACATAGTTGAATAGTATAATTAGAATAATAATAATAAAATTCAAAAAGCTTATTTATTTTGGCTACAAATTTGCTGGAGTGTTATAGATGTGCATACCATTTCGTGAAGGAATAACATAAATGGTGGTCGGGACAAACGAAAATTGATCATTTTTAAAGCTTCTGGGAGCATCGATTTTGTTTAATATTGTGCAAAGCATCACAAATATTTTTTCTTCATGAAATTTTGCACATGACCAAAAAATGTAATTTTGTTGGGGAGCAGGATTGCACATCTGATGTAAGATAAATATATAAGTACTGTTAGACATGAGACCTACTCGCGCACATGTCAATCTCAACATGCATCTTGTTGTTCCGTGCAACGCACGGTCATCTTACTAGTGTTATCCTAAAATTGGCTAACTGTGGCTCATATTGTTTTCCCCAGGTAGCTCATGGTGAGTGATGCGTGAGCCGTCTCGATCCTTTTGCTATGTTATTATATTTTAGCCATGAAGGATTTACTGCTTGTTAGTTCGTAGTGGTTCCGGCTGTTTGTTGAACTTCTATTCTTGCTTGTGCTATTTTTTTTACTGTTTAGATGGCTCAATTTACTTCCAATTTTACTCTTGAGTTTTCCCATGCATGCATACTCTTATACCCCTCCTACTTGCTTGTTGGTTCTATGCTTTGCCTTTGTGAGGTGTAATTGTTCAATTTTGTTCATAGTCGAGCATTGGATGATATTGTATTTGTCATGATGTACATGGTTCATGAACTATGCCAACCTGTAGCTTTGTTGTACTAGTGATAGTAGGATAATGCAAGTTTTGACAATCCATGCATATTTCCGCATCATAATAATCTTCTTCTTCTAGTCTTCTTCTAGTCTTCTTCTTCTAACTTTCTTCTTTCCCATTTTACAGATTTGCTTAAGATCATGGAAGCTTGGGTTGATGGAGTATTTGTATTTAGTTTTTGTTTTGACGTTGTGAAACTTGCTACCTATGGATGAAATTGTGTAATATTGATGAAACTATGTATATGTACGGATGAAACTTGATACTATTAGTAACATGTGTTGGATATATATGTGTTCATGACTATTGGTAATATGTGTTGAATATGCTATATTGGTCATATAAATATATGTGTGTTTGATTTTCTGTGAAAAGGAACTGATATAAGAAAAATCAAAATTAAATGGGGCAATATAGTGACTTTGCCATTTGCTGGCAGATGGCAAAGAGGCCACATGTCATCTACATGTAAAATTTGGGCTGGCCTATTTGGGCTCTTTGCCATCTGCTGGCAGACGACAAAGAGCCTGCAGCCTTTGCCATCTGCTGACAGACGACAAAGTATGCCATTAGCCTTCTAACGGGGCTAACCCCGTTAAGAGGCTTTGCCATCTGCCAGCTGATGGCAAAGGCTAATGGCATACTTTGTCGTCTGCCAGCAGATGGCAAAGGCACAAGCTCTTTGCCATCAGCCAGCAGACGGCAAAGAAGCCTTTACCGGCGGGGTTTCAGACAAACTGTTTGCCATCTGCTGGCGATGGCAAAGCCTTTGCCATCCGCCGACCATGCCTTTGCCATCTGCCATGGCAGATGGCAAAGTGCCAGATTCCAGTAGTGCTGCATGCAACATCTACTCCGTTGTCATGTCAATTTATTTTTTTCTCCTGCTTCTTTCGTTTGTACACACATATTCATCTGCATGGGTGTAAATTCATAAATACATGTTTATTCTTGATTGTTGATGCAGTTGTTTAGATAAATATTTCAAGAGCGTAAATTTTGATTGTTAATTCGCATATACTCCCCCTGCAAGGAAATATAACGACTTTTGGCTCACTACTTTAGTGATTTCTTTATAGAGGGAATACATGTTTACTTTAATTTGTTCATGCACTTGTTTACATAAACTTTCAATAGTGCCAGAATTACTATACTATCTTTCATCTCGGCTTATTGTTATCATGTTATTGTCATGATTCATGTCTTATACTGGTTTCATCAATTACAGTCTTTCTGCATGGCGTTCGTGAAAGATTATGCTGTCAGGGCAAATGGAAATACCGAAATTTTTGTGAAGTCCACGAACAAGGCTAACAGTGTTGAGTACTGCATTTGCAGATTCAAATACTAGCTGCAGAACGACGACCAGAAGATAGTTGCACTAGATGTGGAGTTCACTTGACCTCGTGGTCCAACACAGATGGCTGCCATGGTCTAGTTATGCGTTAGCATCTATGTCCTCGTGTACAACATAAGCGTTGCTGATGAGCATTGCGGCCTGCTTGCCGCCTTCTCGCTCGACGAGGTGTACACCTTTGTTCGGGTGGACATCAACAATGACCAGAAAAAACTCAAGCGTGTTGGTCTGGTGGTACGGAACTTTGTGGATATACATAATTTGTGGAGAGTGCCTGATCCAGTGACGATTAAGCCGAAGTATGGCTTGGATGACTATGTTGGTTCCATCATCCACCACAGCTACAACAAGATGAAGGATGCTATCACAGAAGATGACCACCATATATGGGCAGAAGTGCCCTTGCCCTTGAAAAACATCTATTATGCTTCCAGGGACGCGTATGCCACCTACGATGTATATAGGAGATTGGTGAACTTCCAAAAGGGGTTCCAGAGTCAGTTCCAGCATCTCGCCAAACCATCTAGGCGGTCAAGGAAGTCCGGAAGGAAGAATGAATCAAACTAAAATGTTTCTTCTATTTATCTAGCTGATAGTCTGTAAACTTTATTATACTGCTAGTAAGTCGTAAGTTCAAATTTCCTGCAAGCTGAATCATCCTTTATTCTAGCTGTCTTGCCTAATTTGATCCGCATTCAAGAGATATTATACTTAAGACGTTTATTTTGTTTCGGTTTCGCTAGTTATGATACAGAATGCGATAGCCATTTTACCAAAAGATTATTGCAGATTTATAATGAATACTGTTCTCAACTGGGTTTGAATAGAGAAAAAATATTTTTTAATTGCATAGAGAAAGTTCATATATTTTAATTAAAAGAAGGGTCGCCTCCTTGATTTTCCATTAACAGAAACCACATGGTCTTTCAAGCCCCTGATACAAACTACAGCTACAAACTAAAGTAATCAACTGGTAGCACAAATCATACATGGTAGCAAGCCCATACAGACTTAACATGAAGGTCCAAAAAATAAGACTACGTCAAAGGACAGAAAATATAGCTGAGAGATGCGCAGGCGACACCGCAGTACCCTATGACTCCACACTTGCGATGAACTGTACAATTCACCTGCTACATGCTCTAGCCTGCGCATATAGACCATCAGCACCTCTTTGCTCCCAACATCAGCACCTCTTCGTTTATCACCTTCATCTGCAATATAGACCATCCCATGATCCACAAGCAAATTAGCTAAACAAGAATCATAAGATCACTATACCATTTATTTTGTAATCTCACATTATTCCTGCATTACCAAAGAGTGAAGAACACAAATGATGCCCTTCCCGCATGTCCAAAGCAAACACTCATAGGTAGTTCTACAATCTTAACTCCATGATTTAAATTATTAATAAAACCCCCTTAAAGATTCCATATGCATTACCATCGTTCATGATTATAGCCAGGGAAACAGCACCCAATAAAGCAACCACCTGTGTAAGCCCTATTTTGAGTCTTGAATAGGACCCAATCCTAGCATTTACTCTAACTGCAACATGTCCTCCTCTCATAGTCATCATCACCCAAGACAGAAGAAAAACGTAATGTAACCCCCAGAACTATCCCATTTGGATCACATAACCCCCCGAACTTTAAAACAGGGTTCTTAATCCCCTAGACTATCTCAAACCGGACAAAACACCCCCATCCCCCACTTTAGAGGTATGGAGCGGTGGTTTTGCATACGTGGTGCCTGGGTTGGGCCCACTGGCCGGCCACGTCGGACAGAGGCCGATGGGTGCAGTCAAACAATGCCCCAACCGGTTCTACCCAAACCAGCCGTCGCTTCTATGGTTTCTTCCGCCACTGCCGTCGCCGCTTCTCGTTTCTTCCGCCGCCAAGTTTCTGCTCCTCTGGCTCGCCTCTACGCGCCATGGCAGCTAGGGCTCGTCGCGGGCTTCTGCACTGAGGCGAGGCCGCCGTCGTTTGGGTCCTTTATCGCGTACGGGCAGCTGTCCTACGACTGCGAGATGGAGCTTTAGATGTGAGCACGATGTGAAGACACCACGCTAGATTCCATGGAGTGACAGCAATGTAGGAATGAGATATCACAAGTGCAGCCATTGATTGGTAAGTTTCAGACTTCTGAATCAAATTTGTTTGATTTCTGTTTTGGTTTTACATGGATACTTTGCCTTTTCTTTGTAAGACAAGATTGGAGGCGTTCATGGATGCTTGTTCTTCCATGAAAATTCTTCTACCACTGGTTGGATAAACCAAGCATTGGTGGATGCCTTGTTGATGTTGTTTGGGACAAGAGGCTTCCTGATGATATTTGGGACAAGAAGGAAGAGAATGAAAAGTTGGTGCTTCAGAACAAAATGTTGCAGGAGGATATGTGATACTTGGAGAGCAGCTTGACGGAGATCATAGGTGTCCAAGTAGTTTCATTAGAGTGACTAAGTTTGAGGGGTGTGAGCTTCGTACTGGAATGAAAAGTTGTGTAAGCTTTGTACTAATTTTCAGATTTATGATGTGAGCATTGAACTGTAAAGAAATGCCATGTTGGGTCATAGTAATGTTTATATTTGACAGCAAATTCAGAAGTTAACAAGAATGTTACTGTATTTTATCGGAACTGTACAAATTAATGACATCAAATTCAGAAATTAACAACAAATGGCACTTCTAAAATATTGACAACAAGTACCATAACAATGATTTGTCCGGTTTAGAGTAGTCTAGGGGGTTAAGTACCCTATTTTAA
>NC_041385.1:840542956-840546025 GCF_002162155.2 Triticum dicoccoides
GGGGGGGGTTATGTGATCCAAATAGGATAGTTGTGGGGGTTATCTATACTTTTTTCAAGATAGAATGAAGACGTAACCCCATAGATGCATAACTGCTATCAACATAGTTTTCGCACCATACCTAGTGTAAAGGACACTCTTGCGTTGTCGTGCTACTTTTGTGGCTCCTCGGTCAGCATGTTCATAACCACCTCGATCTGAAGATCTTCACGGGTGGTGGTCTTGAAACTGAAAAGAACGGCTTTATGAACCTTGAGCTCTTCACTGTTAACAAAATCACTCTATCCCTTGCCGAAGATGATGCGGCCATCATCACACTTGTGGTACTTGACCGGCATGAAACTGTCCTTGCACAGCGGAATGCCAGCAAGCCCATCTCCTGGTATCTCCCCATCTCCTGGGGTCTTCAGGGCGTCGACAACTTTCGCCGGTAATCTCTGTATGCACCATCATAGGAAGAAAAATTATCAAATATGTGAAGGAGCAGTAAACAAAAGGATCTTCAGCTACATCTACATATATTTCATAAGGATCCTCAGTTATGGGAAACAAAATGATATGCAAAAACACACATCAGTGTATTCGCTAGTTTCAGCTACAATAGCATATCATTAATCTTTCTCTCCATGAAAAAACAAAGAAAATTGCATACAAAATAAAAAATATTAGTACACCAAAAACATACCATCGTCTTTCTTGCTTTGTTCGACTTGGTGAAGCGGTGGACAAAGAATACACCTATATAACCTTTCTTCATCTCCAAAAGGTCATGTAGGTTACGCTCCTCTTGCTTCATCAGATTAATTCCCTTTGTTATGACAGCTGATTCTAGAGGATTACGCTCTTCGTTTTGATCGCATGTCCTTGGCAGGTTGCAGCAGTACACCATAGGAATGTCTTCAGTCAAATCGAAGGAGACAAGGTCGCCTTCTCGCAGGTCGAAGTCTTCAACAAACCTGCACCAGTTTTCAACAATGATGATCGCCCTTGAATTCCCTTTGTACACGCCAAAATCATACGCGCGGCTCCCTCTTGCTTGAAAAAGCAATGAACTGTCTAGGATGGCGCTGAACTGGTGCCATGCGTAGCATGGCACGATCTGTAGATGTAGAATTTAATTGCTATTTATTTCCAACATTTTGTTAATCTTCAAAGTAGAGGGGAACAAACACAATACAAGTAAAAATTGACATGATTATTTATACCACAGCTGAAGTGTCCCCATCTAGCCTGATGGTAAATGTTGACCCAGTGGCATCGGGCTTGTTGCAGTCTGTTGACAGGTTATGCACACCACCTGTGTAAACAAAATAAAATGAAGAAAAGAAAAGGATGAGAATTTAAGAAATGGGCTTATGCATGTAAACACACTAGGCAACAATCATACAGTATAATCAACAAAGGTACTGCATCAGTAATCAACAATCATATACTTGAACTGCACGGGTGGCTCGCTCTCCACTCCTCATAACCCCGCAACGCAGCGCGTGCCCGCTGCACCACAACTTGTTCAGACATGTCCTTCTCTTGATCCTCGACCGGCAGCATGGGCTCACCCCGAGCGTCGACGCACGGCATTGGCCCCTCCCCCTCGGTAGCACAACTGAGGTTGTGTTTAGTTGACTTGCAATCTAGGACTACAGTAAATATTATTCTGAGAAATGTTTAGTTGACTTGTAATCTAGGACTACAAGTTAATGTCTTCCTTACTAAACCCAACCTAATTTCGGCCTAAAAAGGAATTTAATCCACTAGCCCAGCTTATAAGTTTTGAGCCCACCCTCCGGTTTCTTCCTGGATTCGCCACTGCACAATGCCAATCTTTTTGTAATTTTTATAACTATTTGATGATATTTGGTGCTATTTGAAGGAAATATGCCCTAGAGGCAATAATAAAGTTATTATTTATTTCCTTATATCATGATAAATGTTTATTATTCATGCTAGAATTGTATTAACCGGAAACATAATACATGTGAGAATACATAGACAAACAGAGTGTCACTAGTATGCCTCTACTTGACTAGCTCGTTAATCAAAGATGGTTATGTTTCCTAACCATGAACAATGAGTTGTTATTTGATTAACGAGGTCACATCATTAGTAGAATGATCTGATTGACATGACCCATTCCATTAGCTTAGCACCTGATCGTTTAGTATGTTGCTATTGCTTTCTTCATGACTTATACATGTTCCTATGACTATGAGATTATGCAACTCCCGTTTGCCGGAGGAACACTTTGGGTATTACCAAACGTCACAACGTAAATGGGTGATTATAAAGGAGTACTACAGGTGTCTCCAATGGTCGATGTTGGGTTGGCGTATTTCGAGATTAGGATTTGTCACTCCGATTGTCGGAGAGGTATCTCTGGGCCCTCTCGGTAATACACATCACATAAGCCTTGCAAGCATTACAACTAATATGTTAGTTGTGAGATGATGTATTACGGAACGAGTAAAGAGACTTGCCGGTAAAGAGATTGAACTAGGTATTGGATACCGACGATCGAATCTCGGGCAAGTAACATACCGATGACAAAGGGAACAACGTATGTTGTTATGCGGTCTGACCGATAAAGATCTTCGTAGAATATGTAGGAACCAATATGGGCATCCAGGTCCCGCTATTGGTTATTGACCAGAGACATGTCTCGGTCATGTCTACATTGTTCTCGAACCTGTAGGGTCCGCACGCTTAAGGTTACGATGACAGTTATATTATGAGTTTATGCATTTTGATGTACCGAAGGTTGTTCGGAGTCCCGGATATGATCACGGACATGACGAGGAGTCTCGAAATGGTCGAGACGTAAAGATTGATATATTGGAAGCCTATGTTTGGACATCGGAAGTGTTCCGGGTGAAATCGGGATTTTACCGGGTTACCGGGAGGTTACCGGAACCCCCCGGGAACCATATGGGCCTTCATGGGCCTTAGTGGAAAGGTGAAAGGGCTGCCCACCAGGGCTGCGCGCCTCCCCCCTTCCCCTAGTCCTATTAGGACTAGGAGAGGTGGCCGGCCACCCTTCTCCCTCTTTCCCCCTTGGGAATCCTAGTTGGAATA
>NC_041385.1:840546370-840613916 GCF_002162155.2 Triticum dicoccoides
GGGGGGGGGGGGAGTCCTACTCCCGGTAGGAGTAGGACTCCTCCTGCGCCTCTCCCTCTTGGCCGGCGCACCCTCCCCCCTTGGCTCCTTTATATACGAAGGCAGGGGCACCTCTAAACACACAAGTTGACACAAGTTGATCCACGTGATCGATTCCTTAGCCGTGTGCGGTGCCCCCTGCCACCATATTCCTCGATAATACTGTAGCGGAGTTTAGGCGAAGCCCTGCTGCTGTAGTTCATCAAGATCGTCACCACGCCGTCGTGCTGACGAAACTCTTCCCCGACACTTTGCTGGATCGGAGTCCGGGGATCGTCATCGAGCTGAACGTGTGCTCGAACTCGGAGGTGCCGTAGTTTCGGTGCTTGATCGGTTGGATCGTGAAGACGTACGACTACTTCCTCTACGTCGTGTCATTGCTTCCGCAGTCGGTCTGCGTTGGGTACGTAGACAACACTCTCCTCTCGTTGCTATGCATCACATGATCCTGTGTGTGCGTAGGAAATTTTTTTGAAATTACTACGAAACCCAACAGTGGCATCCGAGCCTAGGTTAATGATGTTGATGTTATATGCACGAGTAGAACACAAGCGAGTTGTGGACGATACAAGTCATACTGCCTACCAGCATGTCATATTTTGGTTCAGCGGTATTGTTGGACGAGACGACCCGGACCAACCTTACGCGTACGCTTACGCGAGACCGGTTCCCTCGACGTGCTTTGCACAGAGATGGCTTGCGGGCGACTGCCTCTCCAACTTTAGTTGAACCAAGTATGACTACGCCCGGTCCTTGCGAAGGTTAAAACGGAGTCTATTTGACAAACTATCGTTGTGGTTTTGATGCGTAGGTGAGATTGGTTCTTACTTAAGCCCGTAGCAGCCACGTAAAACATGCAACAACAAAGTAGAGGACGTCTAACTTGTTTTTGCAGGGCATGTTGTGATGTGATATGGTCAAGGCATGATGCTGAATTTTATTGTATGAGATGATCATGTTTTGTAACCGAGTTATCGGCAACTGGCAGGAGCCATATGGTTGTCGCTTTATTGTATGCAATGCAATCGCGATGTAATGCTTTACTTTATTACTAAACGGTAGTGATAGTCGTGGAAGCATAAGATTAGCGAAACGACAACAATACTACGATGGAGATCAAGGTGTCGCGCCGGTGACGATGGTGATCATGACGGTGCTTCGGAGATGGAGATCACAAGCACAAGATGATGATGGCCATATCATATCACTTATATTGATTGCATGTGATGTTTATCTTTTTATGCATCTTATCTTGCTTTGATTGACGGTAGCATTATAAGATGATCTCTCACTAAATTATCAAGAAGTGTTCTCCCTGAGTATGCACCGTTGCAAAAGTTCTTCGTGCTGAGACACCACGTGATGATCGGGTGTGATAGGCTCTACGTTCAAATACAACGGGTGCAAAACAGTTGCACACGCAGAATACTCAGGTTAAACTTGACGAGCCTAGCATATGCAGATATGGCCTCGGAACACAGAGACCGAAAGGTCGAGCGTGAATCATATAGTAGATATGATCAACATAATGATGTTCACCGATGAAACTACTCCATCTCACGTGATGATCGGTTATGGTTTAGTTGATTTGGATCACGTGATCACTTAGAGGATTAGAGGGATGTCTATCTAAGTGGGAGTTCTTAAGTAATATGATTAAATTGAACTTAAATTTATCATGAACTTAGTCCTGGTAGTATTTTGCAAATCATGTTGTAGATCAATAGCTCGCGTTGTTGCTTCCCTGTGTTTATTTTGATATGTTCCTAGAGAAAATTGTGTTGAAAAAATGATAGTAGCAATGTTGCGGATTTGATCCGTGATCTGAGGTTAAATCCTCATTGCTGCACAGAAGAATTATGTCCTTAATGCACCGCTAGGTGACAGACCTATTGCAGGAGCAGATGCAGAAGTTATGAACGTCTGAATAGCTTAATATGATGACTACTTGATAGTTTAGTGCACCATGCTTAAACGGCTTAGAATCGGGACTTCAAAGACGTTTTGAACGTCATGGACCATATGAGATGTTCCAGGAATTGAAGTTAATATTTCAAGCAAATACCCGAGTTGAGAGATATGAAGTCTCCAACAAGTTCTATAGCTAAAAGATGGAGGAGAATCGCTCAACTAGTGAGCATGTGCTCAGATTGTCTGGGTACTTCAATCGCTTGAATCAAGTGGGAGTTAATCTTCCAGATAAGATAGTGATTGACAGAATTCTCTAGTCACCATCACCAAGTTAGTAGAACTTCGTGATGAACTATAGTATGCAAGGGATGACGAAAATGATTCCCGAGCTCTTCGTGATGTTGAAATTAACGAAGGTAGAAATCAAGAAAGAGCATCAAGTGTTGATGGTTGACAAGAACACTAGTTTCAAGAAAAGGGCAAAGGGAAAGGAAGGGAACTTCAAGTGGAAAGACAAGCAAGTTGTCACTCCCACGAAGAAGCCCAAAGCTGAACCAAAGCCTGAAACTGAGTGCTTACACTGCAAAGGAAATGGTCACTGGAAGCGGAACTACCCTAAATATTTGGTGGATAAGAAGGATGGCAAAGTGAAAAAGGGTATATTTGATATACAGGTGTTTGATGTGTGCTTTACTAGTGTTTATAGCAACCCCTCGGTATTTGGTACTGGTTCAGTTGCTAAGAGTAGTAACTCGAAACGGGAGTTGCAGAATAAACAGAAACTAGTTAAGGGTGAAGTGATGATGTATGTTGAAAGTAGTTTCAAGATTGATATGATCATCATCGCACACTCCCTATTCTTTCGGGATTAGTGTTGAACCTAAATAAGTGTTATTTGGTGTTTGCGTTGAGCATGAATATGATTTGATCATGTTTATTGCAATACGGTTATTCATTTAAGTAAGAGAATAAACTGTTGTTCTATTTACATGAATAAAACCTTATATGGTTACACACCCAATGAAAATGGTTCATTGGATCTCGATCGTAGTGATACACATATTCATAATATTGATGCCAAAAGATGCAAAGTTAATGATAGTGCAACTTATTTGTGGCACTGCCGTTTGGGTCATATCGGTGTAAAGCGCATGAAGAAACTCCATAAAGATGGATTTTCGGAATCACTTGGGTATGAATCATTTGATGCTTGCGAACCGTGCCTTTTGGGCAAGATGACTAAAACTCCGTTCTTCGGAACAATGGAACGAGTTACTGACTTGTTGGAAATAATACATACCGATGTATGCGATCCAATGAGTGCTGATGCTCGTGGCAAGCATCGTTGTTTTCTGACCTTCACAAGATGATTTGAGCAGATATGGGTATATCTACTTGATGAAACATAAGTCTGAAATAGTTGAAAGGTTCAAAGAATTTCAGAGTGAAGTGGAAAAATCATCGTAACAAGAAAATAAAGTTTCTGCGATCTGATCACGGAGACAAATATTTGAGTTACAAGTTTGGTCTTCAATTAAAACAATGTGGAATAGTTTCACAGCTCACGCCACCTGGAACACCACATCGTTATGGTGTGTCCGAACGTCGTAACCGCACTTTATTTGATATGGTGCGATCTATGATATCTCTTTACCACTATCGTTTTGGTTATGCATTAGAGACAGCTGCATTCACGTTTTAAAATATGGCACCATCTAAATCCGTTGAGATGACACTGTATGAACTATGGTTTAGCAGTAAACCTAAGCTGTTGTTTCTTAAAGTTTGGGGCTGCGATGCTTATGTGAAAAGTTTCATCCTGATAAGCTCAAACCCAAATCGGAGAAGTGCGTCTTCATAGAATACCCAAAGGAAATTGTTGGGTACACCTTCTATCACAGATCCGAAGGCAAAACATTCGTTGCTAATAATGGATCCTTTCTAGAGAAGGAGTTTCTCTCGAAAGAAGTGAGTGGGAGGAAAGTAGAACTTGACGAGGTAACTGTACCTGCTCCCTTACTGGAAAGTAGTTCATCACAGAAAACTGTTTCAGTGACATCTACACCAGTTAGTGAGGAAGCCAATGATAATGATCATGAAACTTCAGATCAAGATACTACTGAACTTCGTAGATCAACCAGAGTAAGATCCGCACCAGAGTGGTACGGTAATCCTGTTCTGGAGGTCATGCTACTAGATCATGATGAACCTACGAACTATGAAGAAGCGATGGTGAGCCCAGATTCCGCAAAGTGGCTAGAAGCCATGAAATCTGAGATGGGATCCATGTATGAGAACAAAGTATGGACTTTGGTTGACTTGCCCGATGATCGGCAAGCGATTGAGAATAAATGGATCTTGAAGAAGAAGACTGACGCTGATGGTAATGTTACTGTCTACAAAGCTCGACTTGTCGCAAAAGGTTTTCGGCAAGTTCAAGGAATTGACTATGATGAGACTTTCTCACCCGTAGCGATGCTTAAGTCCGTCCGAATCATGTTAGCAATTGCCGCATTTTATGATTATGAAATTTGGCAAATGGATGTCAAAACTGCATTCCTGAATGGATTCCTGGAAGAAGAGTTGTATATGATGCAACCAGAAGATTTTGTCGATCCAAAGGGAGCTAACAAAGTGTGCAAGCTCCAGCGATCCATTTATGGACTAGTGCAAGCCTCTCGGAGTTGGAATAAACGTTTTGATAGTGTGATCAAAGCATTTGGTTTTATACAGACTTTTGGAGAAGCCTGTATTTACAAGAAAGTGAGTGGGAGCTCTGTAGCATTTCTGATATTATATGTGGATGACATATTACTGATTGGAAATGATATAGAATTTCTGGATAGCATAAAGGGATACTTGAATAAAAGTTTTTCAAAGAAAGACCTTGGTGAAGCTGCTTACATATTGAGCATCAAGATCTATTGAGATAGATCAAGACGCTTGATAAGATTTTCAATGAGTACATACCTTGGCAAGATTTTGAAATAGTTCAAAATGGAACAGTCAAAGAAAGAGTTCTTGCCTGTGTTGCAAAAGTATGAAATTAAGTAAGACTCAAATCCCGACCACAGCAGAAAATAGAAAGAGAATGAAAAGTCATTCCCTATGCCTCAGTCATAGGTTCTATAAAGTATGCTATGCTATGTACCAGACCTATTGTATACCTTGCTCTGTATTTGGCAAGGGAGTACAATAGTGATCTAGGAGTAGATCACTGGACATTGGTCAAGAATATCCTTAGTAAGGACTAAGGAGATGTTTCTCGATTATGGAGGTGATAAAAGAGTTTGTTGTAAAAGTTACATCAGTGCAAACTTTTACACTGATCCAGATGACTCTAAGTCTCAATCTGGATACATATTGAAAGTGGGAGCAATTAGCTAGAGTAGCTCCGCACAGAGCATTGTAGACATAGGATATTTGCAAAATACATACGGCTCTGAATATGACAGATCCGTTGACTAATCTTCTCTCACGAGCAAAACATGATCACACCTTAGTACTCTTTGGGTGTTAATCACATAGCGATGTGAACTAGATTACTGAATCTAGTAAACCCTTTGGGTGTTGGTCACATGGTGATGTGAACTATTGCTGTTAAAATCACATGGCGATGTGAACTAGATTATTGACCTTTGTGCATTTACAAAACCTTTGTTTTAGGAAAAAAATAAGCACCTTATAATGTGAAATTATAAAATCCTTATTAAAACATGCTAAAAATCCTTATTTTAAAAAACTTGTTTGTCTTGCCAGATAAAACAAACATAAAATTATGGGGATAGTTTATTGTGTGGCCTTTCTTCCACCCTACCCCCTCCCTCCCATATTCGGGACATTTACCGCATTTCCAGGGTTGTAACATCTAAAGTTCAAGATCTACGGCGGCCACATGAAATCATAGCAAGGATTGGGATGAAAGCCCCATGTTAAGCTCTTTGATCGATATATGCACCATATGCTACCAAAGGGAGGGGTGGCCTCGACGCCGTTCTCTAGGCTATGATGCTCATCAGCTGCCGTTATAATCCATGCAAATTATCGAGGGGCCGAAAATTCACGGGACCTAGGGCAAGTGTAATCATACGACCCCTAGAGGGTGTCGTAAAACATCGAGAGCGGCATGCGTAGGCCCTCACGTAGGCTGTGGGCAACTAGGCCATATCCCATGCTGCATCAAGCCACAGAGTGGGAATGCGTCCGTCCCGTGATGGGAGTGCGGGGCCCATTCCTTCGTTTGCCTCAAATCTCGTTGCTGCGTGATGTTAGACCTAGTAACCAAGGACCGTCCCATGCATCGCACTCAGCTGGAACCACAACATGCTTGCACACATGGCCACATATGAGTCTACACGGCGGGGATGCTGGTTTGGGGGCTGGCCCAAGTGTCGCGGGTCATGTGTCTAGGTGCTACTACACTTGGGTCTAAACAACGGGGGTGCATGGTTTGGATCTAGCTACCGAGAGGTAACACGTCCGGTTTGTGCCTAGGCGGTGCATCACGGGCCTGGCGTGGTCTCATCATATGACCCATGAAGGGTATCGTCAAACACCAAGAGGGGCATGCATAAACTATCACGTGGGGTAAGTGTAAACGAGGCCACATCGCATGTTGGATCTAACTAATGGGAGGGAACAAGTCCGGCATGCGGAAGGTGTGGGGGGCTTGTTCCTTCACTTTCCTCAAAATTCGGTGTTGCTTCATGTGGGCCCTAACCACAAAGGCCCGTCCCGTGCATCACACTCACCTGGACCCGCACCGTGCAAGCACACTTGGCCACGTAGACACACACCGATAAACCTTGACAGTAGCTAGGGTTTAATAATTATCCATTCATTTTACCTAATCGGTACAACATAGCTAGCGATGAACAGAAAAGCTAGATGCCATGTGAAATTAAATGTGCCAACTGTCCCTTCTAGTATTTTTTTAGTAGTTCTCCCTTCTAGTATTTAGTAGTACTGCGCAAAGCAAAAAAATGTCCCTCCTATTTTGCTATTTTTTTAACACACTATTTTGGTGTTCGGTTTATGTTGCCATGTTTGTGGATTGACATTGTGCACTTTTCTTTTGCTTGGTTGGTTGATTGGTTGGTTCGGGCAAATATCTGGGTGTGCATGATGCCGTATACGTGCATGTTTCTACCTACATTTCAAAAGTGATGAATTGTGCGCAGCCTTGACCTCTCTCTCCCAAACAAATTGAATTTTCACTCCCCAAATCTCGCTCCCGCCTCCAGCGTTCGATCGCCTCTGCCTATCCACCCACGTCTTCGTTGCCGCCCACTACTCGCCGCCGCTAAAAAGCCCACATTCTTGCCGGCGAGGATGATCCTACCTGCCGGAGGAGGGGGCATGGCTGGTGTGCTCCGTGCGGCGCATGTGGACCCCATGAAGGAATTGGTTGACAAGGACGTCATCGCCGCCGATTCGCAGCCGCAGCTGGTCCAACACAGCACCAACGACGATAAATTGGTTAGTGTCTGGAGATATTAACCCTAGAATTTGCCTTCTCGAGGTTCACCCTACAAATTGCTCTCTTGTTATTCCCCGCTATTCGTATAGACAATCATACTGTTCGCCTTTTTTTAATTAATCATACGGTTATCAGTCCTAGGGTTTGCAAATTTAGATGAATGGATCATTTGTATTCCATTTTATGCCTGTCTTTCATATAACCAAAGTTTTAGGAAACCAATACAAAGAAAAAACAATCCATTTATGTCTGCCTTTGATATAATGTACAATTTGCTGGCGTGAGATTTTTTTCTTCTAATACCAGATTGTAGATTTGGAAGAATGGGAGAACTACCTACAACTGAGGGAAGCTTTCAGAAAGAAAATCTTCAAGTTTCTCACGGCTGCAAAGGTTGTGTACCGGCGTAACGGTCGCTATAAATGCCCATTCTACAGGAAAGAGAACCAGCATTCCAAAACCACAACAATTGCAGCTTACAGAAAGAGGTGGCATCTTAAGGCAAAACCTGCTGAGTTGGCCAACAAATTGGGGAGGGTGAAGACCTAAAAGCATATAGTCATGTTTGTTTTTTGTGTTCTATCGACACCAAATGTAAAAAAAATATAGGCCCACATGAACAAGTATCAATCTTTATCTCCTTGGACGGTCAGTGCCACATTGGCCAACATGAACCAGTGTTGATCTCATTGGACTTACATACTGGCAAAATTCGGTGTCATTCTGAACCTGCTTCGTGGGAGGCCTTTCAGGACAGGAAGGGTCCGTCTCGAAGCATGTTTCTGTCGACATCCTTGAAGTGGACCAACAACCTTGTACCAACATGACTAGCATCATTGCCAAGTTTCATAGCTTTTTGACGTTGTAAGGATTATCTAGGGCTTTCGCGTCGATAAATCATATAATACTTACGGTTTTTTTCTGGGCCTGTTTTTTTTCTGCGCTCGGGGGTGGGCTGACATGCATGCGTGTTGTTGGGCTATGTAAAGAAGCCCACCTGTTGGACCGAGCGATGTCCGCCGCCGTTGCATGCGCCCGAGCGAGCCTATGTTGCATGCGGTTGCATGCATGCATCCACTTCAGCCTACGTTGCATGCGTGCACATATGCGAAGGAGCACGCGCCGCAGAGCTGTCCAAAGTTGACCAGACCGACGGCATATAGGGCAGCACTTAAACTTCACATTTTGATTCACAATACAGTTTCCCACGTGTGTACCCTCCCGATGCCGCGGTGGGTGAAAAATTTGTTCACATTTGACCCCATTACTGCCACGGTGGCTATTTAAGCCACCTATCATGTTCCTCTTCCTCTCACACCCTTCGTCCATCTCCCATACTCTCCCACCTGCATTTTGCGTCTGCCCTTCTTCTTCTTCACCACAAACAGCCCCAAGAACCAGCCCGTTGCAGCCATGCAGTACACCAGGCCAACATACCGCTTCCCCCCCACTGTGCTGGAGATGCTCTACCCCCCCGGGGTGTACGTCGAGAGCACACTTCATGTGTGGGCGATGTCAAGGTGGAGGGGCGCAAGGGGGTTCACCGACTTCTTCCTTGGGGCCGGCTACGGGCACCTCCCTCGGGGATCTCAAAGGATGTACCGAGTCGAGGAGGTCATCCACAACGGGGTTGTGGTTGCTATCCTTGCCCACTCAACCAACCCCTTCAACGCGTTCTACCTCCTTGGCCGCGTGTTCTGGTGTGGCTGCGAGTTCTTAGCTTTCACCACCCATAACATCTTCACGGACTACGATAACGAATTCCCCATCGACGAGCGCATGCACACTCTGCTGTACCCCATTAACAACACCACAGAGGAGCAGTGAAGGGCGCCCGGAGGAGGAGCCTGGTGGAGAAGTAGCGGCCATCTATCTATCTATCTATCTATCTATCTATATTTTTTAGCTAAAATATCTATCTACTATTAATTGTAAGCGTACTATTAATTCATGTTCTGGGCTTTGGTTGGCCCGAATTATCTATATTTATTATACAAAATTTTATAGTGGTTGGGATTTTTGGAACCATTTTAATCTGTGGCATTTTAGTCATAGGAAAAAAATGTCTCAAAAAAAGTCATAGGAAGAAAACAATCATGCGCCGCCCCTCTCATCCAATGCAGAACCGCCGCCGCCATCGTCCTTCCCCTCACCCATAACCATTACAACCGCGACATCTCCTCCCTCTCCTTCTCCTCCTTCTCGCGGCCGCAACTTTGCTCGTCTCCTCTTCTACATCCCACCCCCTTCATCCATCCATGCAAGAACCTCGATGGAGGAGCAGATCGCCGGTGGTGAGAATGCCGACTTCGTGGAGTCGCCGGCGTCGACCAGGTCAAGATGGCCAGGTTGATGGAGATCCATTCTTGGTTTAACAACATAAGGCAGATGAACTGGACGGCAATGGCCACTTTGAGGGAAATGACATCCAGGGAGAAGAAAAATCTTTCTCCCCCGCCCGCATAACCGAGGCACGACATCGAGATCCTCCTGTGGGACAGGCGCAGGTGGTGGGCATTCAGATCCAGGGTAGAGCATCCACTGGATCAGGAACCCACGGTGCATGAGGTGCCATTGCATATTGTGTAGCCTCCAACCGAGTCGGAGATGACTCCGAAGTGCAAGAGGAGGAGGACAGTGGTCACGACATCGCTTCCCGGTCGTTCTCCACGCTTCCCTCGCCGCTCCCCTCGTGTGAACGGCAGCGGTACCGTTGTTTAGAGTAAGCTTCCCCACTCCTAATCTTCCTAATGCTCGTGCTTATAGTTGTGGTGTGATTGAGTACATGCTTTTGGGGGCTGGATTATGATGTATATGAACCCTAGGCTAAATTTGTACTGTTGTAGTGGTAGAATTTGATGTTCACCTGCACTTCTACTCCAAAAATTTGTTATGAACCCTAGGCTTGATACTATATTTGAACCTTTTTTTGAGTTGTTGATTTCTTTTTGGTAGAGCTACCAGCTCTTATGGTGATGTTCATGTTGTATGTCTTGTTATCCATGATTTGTACTTGAATTCTGTGCAATTAGATGCCATGACAAGCCATGTAGCATATTTATTTATTGCCTCCAACATGCCATCATTTTACTCTGTGCATCTCAGCAAGTATAAATATGTCAGCTATAAAACTTTACGAATTTGCTTGATGGTTCCGACTAAACTATAAACCCCCCTTTTGTTTTCAAAGTAAGCCACGGACATCCGGGTCCCAGGGCAGTCACACACACACAAATGCTCCCAGTCATGTGGCCCCTGGCCCACTGGTCATCCTCGATGGCTAGCCAACCTAGGTGTGCCTCTACCAATAACAGAAGCCCTTTCTGTTATAAAACTATGCAACTTTCCTTGAAGGTTGCCACTAAAAATATAACTCCTATGGCCATGCTTCCTAAAAATTATTTGCATTATGTTGGTAATACTTTCATGCCATGTCTTTTGTTGCTATGACAAATTTATGTTGCATGGTAAAATCTTGCAGTAAAGTGGCCATGTTAATATAATTGTTTGATGTTAAAAGTAAGTTGCAACTTGTGAGCTTGGTTTTGTTTGCTTGTTGTAACCATCATGTCAACATTGTTTGTCATTATAACTGTTTCAGCATAACTGTAATTTTCACTAAGTCCTAACCTGTAACAGCAACTATGCCATTCATGTTTCGCAGGAAAAAAATTGGAGTTCACAAGGCTGGAGACCTGGAGTTGTGAGGCTAGGAGGCTGATGGCGCTGCTGCTGGCTGATCCTTCTTCTTCCAACTTTTGTTCCTCCTTTTCTCTCTACTTGTTGGATTCCTGGGCTACATCCCTATGTGCTGTTAATGTATTAAGTTGATCCTTTGAATTTGTAGTATTAGATTTAATGTGGAAGTACCTTAATCTCTACAAAAGAGATGTTGGTTCTATGACTGATAATTTCTAGGTGCATGCTTAAATTCAATATTTAGGGATTTTTTTTGAATTGTTTGGATTGCATACCACATGTGTCACGTGGTTAATATTTAGGGATTATTAACATATGAAAACAACAATTCAATCGCCTATGTAAATGTGTACATCATAATTCTCAAGATAAATTGAAACATGACACATGCACATGCAATTTGCCAAGAAGTCCAGTTGTAGTAGAAAAAGACAGCATGTGCACGTATCCAACCATGCCTCCTACAATTTTGTTCCATGCTTTTGTCGCTACATGTCTTTGGAAGTAAAAAATATATAAGGTGATTTTCTCATAATAAACCGTTTTGGAGAGAAATTTGCAACCAACCAAAAATATCTACTGCGTGCAACTTGGCCCCCGTGGGGAGATTGGATCGACTCCTAGATTATAGGGTGAGGCCATCGTGATCGTGAGAGAAGAATTCTTTTTTTCTAGGGAAGGTAGGAATTTTGTGTGGTTACAAAATGGTTCTTATTGTAATTAAGGAAAATATTATTTAATAGAAACCTTGCTATTTTCAAACCATTATAAAAATAACTAAATTATTTTGGCAAAAAAAGTTGATTATGGGTTAGTTCGTTTTGTGGACACGTACGTGTAGTGGTGCATGCTGTGGGCCCAGGTGGCTCTAGGTGCATGCCGTGTACGTATCATGCTGGCTAGGGGTGCACAAGGTAGTAACCTGGTGAATCGGGGTGAAAGTCTTGTGCTAATTCTATTTTGTGGTGTGCGACATATGGGTCTATCCGGGGGGAATGCTTGGCTTGGGGGCCAGTGTAAGTGGTGTGGGTCCACTGTGTAAGTGGTGCGCCACGTGAGTCTAGATGGCGGGGGTGCATGGTTTGGATCTAGCTACCTTGAGGTAACACATACGGTTTGCGCACTTAGTGCGGGCCCGTTCCTCCGTTTTCATCGGTACTTTCTCTCGGGTCAACGGAGAACAATCCAAACGCGCATGCTAGGTCCCGGCCTTTCTTGGGTCCCACGTGCCATATTCGGGACAGTTGCCGCATTTCTAGGGTAGTATCATCGGGAATTCACGATCTATACCACGACCACATGAAATCATAGCAGGGAATGGGGTAACAATCACATGCTAAGCTCTTTGGTCCATATATATGGGCCATGTGCCACCAAAGAGAAGGGACGCCTCGGAGCCATTGTCCATTGAGAGGAAATGAGTCTGGCCTATGAACAGTGTGCGGGGCCTGCCCCTTCATCTGCTTCAGAACTCTGTGCCGCAAGATGTGGACCCTAGCAACCAAGGCTCGTCCCGTGCGCCGCATGCCAACTGGACCCACACAATGCATGCACGCGTGGCCAAGTAGACACTCACCGGTCAATCTTGACAATGTACACAAGACGCATGCGCACTCATTAGCCATCTAGCCCCCAGCCATGCACACCTAGCCAGCTTCACTCAAACCGTGCACCGTTTGCCAGGTTCACTGATACGTCTCCGTCGTATCTATAATTTTTGATTGTTCCATGCCAATATTATTCAACTTTTATATACTTTTGGCAACTTTTTATACTATTTTTTGGGACTAACATATTGATCCAGTGCCCAGTGCCAGTAGAAACCCAATATCAAACGGAGTCCAAATGTGATAAAAATGGACAAAGATTTTTTTGGAATATTTATGATTTTTGGGAAGTAAAATCAACGCAAAACAGTGTCTGGGGTGGCCACGAGACAGGGGGGGCGCGCCCTCCCCCCTGGGAGCGGCTTGGGCTCTCGTTGGCCACCCGTAAGGCAGTTGACGCTCTTATTTTGTCACAAGAAAACTAATTTTACGAGAAAAATCTGGGCGTAAGATTCACCCCAATCGGAGTTATGGATCTCCGGATATTTAAGAAACGGTGAAGGGGTAGAATCTGAGAACGCAGAAACAGAGAGATAGATCCAATCTTGGAGGGGCTCTCGCCCCTCCGACGCCATGGGAGCCAAGAACCAGAGGGGAAACCCTTCTCCCATCTAGGGAGGAGGTCAATGAAGAAGAAGGAGAAGGGGGGCTCTCCCCCCTTGCTTCCGGTGGCGCCGGAATGCCGCCGGGGGCCATCATCATCACCGTGATCTTCACCAACACTGCCGTCATCTTCACCAACATCTCCATCACCTTCCCCCCTCTATCTACAGCGGTCCACTCCCGCAACCCGCTGTACCCTCTACTTGAACATGGTGCTTTATGCTTCATATTATTTTCCAATGATGTGTTGCCATCCTATGATGTCTGAGTAGATCTTCGTTGTCCTATTGGTGGTTGATGAATTGCTATGATTGATTTAATTTTCTTGTGGTTATGTTGCTGTCCTATGGTGCCCATCATATGAGCGCGCGTGTGGATCACACCATAGGCTTAGTTGTATGTTGATAGGACTATGTATTGGAGGGCAAGAGTGACAGAAGCTCCAGACTAGCATAGAAATTGATACATACGGGATTCAACGGGGACCAATATATCTTAATGCTATGGTTGGGTTTTACCTTAATGAATGTTAGTAGTTACGGACTGCTTGCTAATAGTTTTTAGTTACGTAATGCTATGGTTGGGTTTTACCTTAATGAACGTTAGTAGTTACGTAATGCTACGTCAAGCGTGCGTAGAGTCGTATCTGTGGCCGATAGGACTTGAGAGAGTATTTGTTCTACCTTTAGCTCCTCGTTGGGTTCAACACTCTTAATTATCGAAAGAGGCTACAACTATCCCGTATACTTGCGGGTCATCAAGACCTTTTTCTGGCGCCGTTGCCGGGGAGCAATAGCGTGGGGTGAATATTCTCATGTGTGCTTGTTTGCTTTATCACTAAGTAATTTTTATTTGCTGTTCTTAGTTGTTTTCTATCATTAGTTATGGGTAGGAAACAAAAAATACCAAAAAAATTAGTTGTACCTACTGCTCCAATGGTTGAAGAACCACTCAAAATCTATCACACTACTGAAGCTTTTTACTTGGATCATCTTCGATCCCTTTGTGCTCGTGCTGAAACCCCAACTAGCTTAGTTGAGGGCAAATCTTTAGATGAGCATGCTTGTTATGTGCGACACCGTATATCTGAAAAGGGAAACTATTATGGGATCAAATTCAACGTTTGCAATGCTATGCTTGGAATTTATGTGAAATATATGATGTTACTTGTTGTTCGAAAACCCTAAGAAACACCTTCCCTACCAATGTGAGTTTGATAATGGAATCGTATCTTCGTATGCTAAGGGTGTCTATAATTACTATGATGTTCAACAAATTGAAGAATTTGTTGCTTTTAAGGGTGCTTATGAAATTGCTTCTTTGACTGAAAAGTATGATGTCGCTCTTTACAAATCTGAAAATTTTGCCATACTTGAATATTGTTATGATAATTATGCTTCTAATGCCTATGTTAAACCATATATTGAGGTCTTCTCCGCTGTCCAAGAAGAGACTAATATTTTGCAGGAAGCTATGGAAGAAGAAATTGATGAAACTGTGAGCTCATTCGATGAAAAAGATGATGGGGAGAGCGAAGAACAAAAGGAGGAAGGGCGGATTAGCTACCCGTGCCCACCTTCTAATGAGAGTAACCTCCAACTCATACATTATTTAATTCCCCTTCGTGCTTACCGAAGGATGACTGCTATGATGATTGCTATGATCCCTTGAATTTGTTTGAAATATCCCTTTTTGATGATGCTGGCTATGCTTGTGGCCAAGATGCCAATATGAATTATGCTTATGGAGATGAACTTGCTATAGTTCCTTATGTTAAACATGAAATTGTTGCTATTGCACCCACGCATGATAGTCCTATTATCTTTTTGAATTCTCCCTGCTACACTTTATCGGAGAAGTTTGTGCTTATTAAGGATTATATTGATGGGTTTCCTTTTACCATTGCACATGATGATTTTGATAGATATAATATGCATGTGCTTGCTGCTCCTACTTGCAATTATTATGAGAGAGGAACTTTATCTCCACCTCTTTATGTTTCCAATACGATAGAATTGCAAGAAACTGTCTATACTATGCATTGGCCTTTACTTGGTGTGCATGAATTGTTCTTTTATGACATGCCGATGCATAGGAAGAGAGTTAGACTTCGTTTTTGCATGATATATGTTACTTTGTACTCACTACTAAATCACAAATCATTGTTAATTAAAATTGGCTTTGATATACCTTGGGATCCGGGTGGATCCATTACTTGAGCACTAAATGCCTAGCTTAATGACTATAAAGAAAGCGCTGCCAGGGAGACAACCCGTAAGTTTTAGAGAGTCATTTATTTCTGTTGAGTGCTTTCATATAGTTTAAAAACAAAAAAATAAAGAGGGGAACCTAAAAAGTTTTCAAAAAGGAAAGTGAAAGTGAGAAAGACAAGCATTGTTGAAGTGGGAGCTAGCCTTGAACTTTGTTCATGCTCACAGGAACTTTGTGAATCTTGATTACAGAAACTTTTCAACAAAAATAATTATCCCTTTGTACAATTCCATTGTATTATAAAAATAATGTGCCAAGGTTTGCCTTTGGGATGTTTACGTTGCTTGTTGGTTTGTACGGTGCAGGACAGAAACTTTGGCTCTAGTGCTGGATTTTACATTTTTAACTGGAACGTCAAATGGTTCTGATTCTCTTTGCACTGTATTTCTATACAACTTGTTTATTTTTCTTAATTCAGGTATAATTGTTGGGGTACCAGAAGTTTGGTGAATGTTCAGATTTCTACAGACTGTTCTGTTTTTGACAGATTCTGTTTTTGATGCATAGTTTGCTTGTTTTGATGAATCTATCAATTTATATCAGTGTATTAAGCCATGGGAAAGTTACATTACGGTAGACACAATGGAAAAACAAAATATGAATTGGTTTGCAACAGTACTTAGAGTGGTTATTTGCTTTATTATACTAACGGATCTTACCGAGTTTTCTGTTGAAGTTTTGTGTGGTTGAAGTGTCTAGACGAGGAGGTCTCGATATGAGGAAAAGGAAGAGAGGCAAGAGCTCAAGCTTGGGGATGCCCGAGGCACCCCAAGTAAATATTCAAGGAGACTCAAGCGTCTAATCTTGGGGATGCCCCGGAAGGCATCCCCTCTTTCTTCAACAAGTATCGTTATGTTTTCGTATTCGTTTCGTTCATGCATTATGTGCAAGTCTTGGAGCGTATTTTGCATTTAGTTTTCATTTTTTCTTTTATGCACCATGCTCGTATGAGATATTCCTTGGTTGATTTATAGAATTCTCATTGCACTTCACTTAAATCTTTTGAGTATGGCTTTATAGAATGCTTCATGTGCTTCGCGTATATCATTTGAAGTTTGGATTGCCTGTTTCTCTTCACATAGACAACCGCCATTTGTAGAATGCTCTTTTGCTTCACTTATAATTGTTAGAGCGTGGGCATATCTTTTGTAGAAAGAATTAAACTCTCTTGCTTCACTTATATCTATTTAGAGAGATGGCAGGAATTGGTCATTCACATGGTTAGTTATAAAATCCTACATAAACTTGTAGATCGCTGAATATGATATGTTTGATTCCTTGCAATAGTTTTGCGATATAAAGGTGGTGATATTAGAGTCGTGCCAGTTGAGTAATTGTGAAATTGAGAAATACTTGTGTTGAGGTTTGCAAGTCCGGTAGCATGCACGTATGGTGAACCGTTATGTAACGAAGTTGGAGCATGAGGTGTTTTTTGAGTGTCTTCCTTATGAGTGGTAGTCGGGGACGAGTGATGGACTTTGTCCTACCAATCTATCCCTCTTGGGGCATGCGTAGTAGTACCTTGCTTCAAGGGCTAAGTAGACTTTTGCAATAAGTATATGAGTTCTTTATGACTAATGTGAGTCCATGGATATACACACACTCATCCTTCCACTTTGCTAGTTTCTATTTTACCGCGCAACTTTCGCCGGTAGCATAAACTCATTATTTACCTTCCTCAAAACAGCCGCCATACCTACCTATATGGCATTTCCATAGCCATTGCGAGATATATTGCCATGAAACTTTCCACCGTTTCGTTTATTATGACACGTTTCATCATTGTCATATTGCTCTTTGCATGATCATGTAGTTGACATCGTTAGCTTTGAGTTGTAATTCTTGAGTTATAAATCCATAAAAGTGTGATGATCTTCATTATTAGAGCATTTTCCCAGTGAGGAAAGGATGATGAAGACTATCCCCCACAAGTCGGGATGGGACTTCGGACTTTACAAAAATAAAAGAGGCCAAAGAAGCCCACAAAGAATAAAAAAAAAGAAGAGAAAGAAAGAAAAGAAAAGAAAAAAAAGAAAAAGAAAAAAAGAAAAAATGAGAGAAAAAGAGAGAAGGGGCAATGTTACTATCCTTTTACCACACTTGTGCTTCAGAGTAGCACCATGATCTTCATGATAGAGAGTCTCCTATGTTGTCACTTTCATATACTAGTGGGAATTTTTCATTATAGAACTTGGCTTGTATATTCCAATGACGGGCTTCCTCAAAATGCCCTAGGTCTTCGTGAGCAAGCAAGTTGGATGCACACCCACTTAGTTTCTTTTGTTGAGCTTTCATATATTTATAGCTCTAGTGCATCCATTGCATGGCAATCCCTACTCGCTCACATTGATATCTATTGATGGGCATCTCCATAGCCCGTTGATACGCCTAGTTGATGTGAGACTATCTTCTCCCACTTTTAGTCCTCATAACCACCACAATAGACCACCATAGTGCTATGTCCATGGCTTGCGCTCATGTATTGCGTAAGAGTTGAAAAAGCTGAAGCGCGTTAAAAAGTATGAACCAATTGCTCGGCTCGTCATCGGGGTTGTGCATGATGGGAGCATTTTGTGTGACGAAGATTTTGTAGGGATGAGCTTTCTTTGGCTATGTTATTTCGATAAGACATAATTGCTTGGTTGGTATGCTTGAAGTATTATTGTTTTTATGTCAAATGATAGACTATTGCCTTGAATCATTCGTGTCTTAATATTCATGCCATGATTAGACATATGACCAAGATTATGCTAGGTAGCATTCCACATCAAAAATTATCTTTTTATCATTTACCTACTCGAGGACGAGCAGGAATTAAGCTTGGGGATGCTGATACGTCTCCGTCGTATCTATAATTTTTTATTGTTCCATGCCAATATTATTCAACTTTTATATACTTTTGGCAACTTTTTATACTATTTTTTGGGACTAACATATTGATCCAGTGCCCAGTGCCAGTTCCTGTGTGTTGCATGTTTTTTGTTTCATAGAAACCCAATATCAAACGGAGTCCAAACGGGATAAAAATGGACAACGATTTTTTTTGGAATATTTATGATTTTTGGGAAGTAAAATCAACGCGAATCGGTGTCCGGCGTGGCGAGGAGACAGGGGGCGTGCCCTCCCCCTTGGGTGCGGCCTGGGCTCTCATGGGCCACCGGTAAGGCGGTTGACGCTCTTCTTTTGGCACAATAAAGCTAATTTTACGAGAAAAATCTGGGCGAAAGATTCACCCCAATCGGAGTTACTGATCTCTGGATATTTAAGAAACGGTGAAGGGGTAGAATCTGAGAACGCAGAAACAGAGAGATAGACCCAATCTCGGAGGGGCTCTCGCCCCTCCCACGCCATGGGAGCCAAGGACCAGAGGGGAAACCCTTCTCCCATCTAGGGACGAGGTCAAGGGAGAATAATAAGAAGGGGGGCTCTCTCCCCCTTGCTTCCGATGGTGCCGGAACGCCGCCGGGGGCCATCATCATCACCGCGATCTTCACCAACACCGCCGTAATCTTCACCAACATCTCCGTCACCTTCCCCCCTTTATCTATAGCGGTCCACTCCCGCAACCCGCTGTACCCTCTACTTGAACATGGTGCTATATGCTTCATATTATTTTCCAATGATGTGTTGCCATCCTATGATGTCTTAGTAGATCTTTGTTGTCCTATTGGTGGTTGATGAATTGCTATGATTGATTTAATTTGCTTGTGTTTATGTTGTTGTCCTATGGTGCCCATCATATGAGCGCGCGCGTGGATCACACCATAGGGTTAGTTGTATGTTGATAGGACTATGTATTGGAGGGCAAGAGTGACAGAAGCTCCAGACTAGCATAGAAATTGATACATACAGGATTGAAGGGGGACCAATATCTCAATGCTATGGTTGGGTTTTACCTTAATGAACGTTAGTAGTGACGGACTTCTTGCTAATAGTTCCAATCATAAGTGCATAGAATTCCAAGTCAGGGATGACATGCTAGCAAGTCCTCTCCCACATAAAAACATGCTATCGGTCTAGTAACGTAGTCAATTGCTTAGGGACAATTCCACTACTCCTACCACCACTTTTCCAACTCGCTATATTTACTTTATTGCATCTTTATCTAAACAGCCCCTACTTTTTATTAACGTTCTCTTTATTATCTTGCAAACCTCTCCTATCACACCTACAAAGTACTTCTAGTTTCGTACTTGTTCTAGGTAAAGCGAATGTCAAGCGTGCGTAGAGTCGTATCTGTGGCCGATAGGACTTGAGAGAGTATTTGTTCTACCTTTAGCTCCTCGTTGGGTTCGACACTCTTACTTATCAAAAGAGGCTACAATTATCCCGTATACTTGCGGGTCATCATTCACCCACACCATCCATCCATTATTGACCCCACCTCAGTTCGTTGGACCTCCTACACGAGTCCCTTCCCTCGTCATGCCAGGTATGTCAAAGCAACACGCGACTACACATATTGCACACCGAGATACGACATCATTCACTAGTGCCAGCAAACCTGTGCACCTGAGCATCTCTACCCATGGTGGACACTAGCGCATGGTTAGGATCGAGAAGCCTAGCGGCACATGATGTCGGCCCAATTGGCTAGGGGTGCATGACATGGGTCCAGATGAAACGCATGGCATCGCATGGATCCACATTCCCCTGCCCAATACCAGACAACGGGCATATACCAGACGAATCCAAGCGGTCGCTGATGAAGCTTGGAAGGCATGTGTTATGTGCATGCTGAATTTCAATATTTAGGAATTATTAACATACGAAAACAATAATTCAAGCATCTATGTAAAGGTGTACAACATAATTTTCAATAAAAAATGAAACATGACACGTGCACATGCAACTTGCCAACAAGTGCACTTGTAGTACAAAAAGACAACATGTGCACGTATCCCACCATGCCTTCTACAATTTTGTTTCCATGTTTTTTTGCCACATATCTTTGGAAGGAAAAACAAAAGAATGTGATTTTCCCATAATAAACCGTGATGGCGAGATGGTTGCAACCAACCAAGATAGATAGTGCGTGGAAGTTGTCCCCCGTGGGGAGATTGGATCGACCACTCCTAGATTATAGGGCGAGGCCACCGTGAACGTGATCATGAGAGGGTGAAGAAGGATTCATTTTTTCGAGGGAAAGGAAGTAATTTTGTGGGTTTACAAAAAGGAATGCACCCCTTTCTGAGGGACAAAAAATGCACGTTATAATGTGTAATTAATGAAATTATAATTTAACAGAAACCTTGCTATTTTCAAGCAATTTAAAAACAACTTACTTGTTTTGGCAAAAAAAGTGTTGATAATGTGATAGTCCATTTTTTGGACACTTACGTGTAGTGGTGCATGTTGTGGAAATCGGGGTGGAAGTCTTGTGCTAAGCTATTTTGCGGGGTGCGGCATATGAGTCTACACGGGGAATGGTTGGCTTGGGGGCCGGTGTAAGTGATGTGGGTCTAGTGTCTAAGTGGTGCACCTCGTGGGTCTATACGGCGGGGGTGCATGGTTTGGATCTAGCTACCTTGAGGTAACGCGTCCGGTTTGCGCAATGAATGCGGGCCCGTTCCTCCATTTTAGTCGATGATTTCTCTCGGGTCAACGGAGAACAATCCAAAAGCGCATGCAAGGTCCTGGTCTTTCTCGGAGCCCGTGCTTGACATATTCGGGACATTTGCCGCATTTTTAGGGTAGTATCCTCGAAATTCAGGATCTATACCGCGGCCACATGAAATCACATCAGGGATTGGGGGTGACAGTTCCATACTAAGCTCTGGTCCATATATGTGCCATGTGCGACCAATGGGAAGGGCCGCCTCAAAGCCATTGTTAAGGGCAAAAAATGTCGAGTGTCGTCTGCCGCCGCTATAATCCGTGCAAATTCATGAGGGATCCAAATTTCTTGGGACCTTTCGCGGTGTGGGTGTGGTCGAACATCGAGAGCGGCACGCATAAGCCTTCACATAGGTTGTGTGTAAACGAGACCAAAACGCATCCTGGAGATAGCCATCGAGAGGGAACAAGTCCTGCTTGTGGACGAAGACCGAGGCCCGCCCCTTCATCTGCTTCAGAACTCTGTGCCGCAAGTTGTGGGCCCTACCCACCAAGGCACATCCCGTGCGCCGCATGCAAACTGGACCCACACCATGCATGCACGCATGGCCACATAGACAACCACCATTCAACCATGACAGTGTACAGATGACGCATGCACACTCATTAGCCATCTAGCCCCCCAGCCACCTAAACTCAAAGCATGCACCGTTAGCCAGGTTGACCCACACAATACATCCAACATTGACCCCACCGCGGTTCGTTGGACCTTCGACGAGTCCCTCCCATCAGTATGCCAGGCATGCCAAAGAGACACGCGGCTACACATATTGCACACCGAGATCCGACGTCATTCACTAGTGCTATCAAACCTGTCCACATGAGCATCTCTGCGCATGGTGGACACTAGCTCGTTGTTTGGATCGAGAAGTCTAGTGGCGCATGTTTTGGCCCGGTTGGCTAGGGGTGCATGATATGGGTCCAGACGAAACACATGGCATCGTGTGGATCAACATTCCCCTCCTCGCTACCGGACATCGGATATATGGCAGACGAATCCGCGCGGTTGCTGACGAAGTTTTGTCACATCCATTTGCCATTCCATTGTTTGTAAAGTTCTACCACATATTTTAGGACAAATATAAAACATGACACGTGCAGATGAAACAAGCCTACAAATGTAGTTGTCCCACTGTATGACTTTTTTCTGTGTAATGAGGGAGCAGTTGCATTACACAATTTTTTGAAGGGAAGTTGCATTACTCCTAAATCATGTCTGTGCACGATCGGGCTATTCATTTTAGTGAGAAGTGATAAGTTATGTTTTTATGTGGCACACGTGGTTGTGTGAACAACGCATGGGTAGGTGTGAAGGTGGCAACAACTGCTTTTGACTGCCCAGGACTAAATCGGCGGCTCCGCTTCCCCATGGCATTTATCTCATCGCCGCCCCCTCTTCCCGTCCTCTTCTCCATCCACCACAAATCCAGAAAGAGGGTTTTCTCCTCCCACGCCTCACCACTCGCCTGCCCATCCTGCCGCTACTCCCTTCCGACCGCTGCTCCCTTCCCGCCGCTGCACCTTCGTCGTCGAGATGCCCAAGTGTACCATGGGAGGGAGGGCCGACGCCGGGGCCGACGCCATGGCGCACGAAGCATCCAAGCGACGTGCGGAGCTGCACATGGAGAAACCCCTCCCTGCCGGCGAGGGGTCCAGCCAGCAGCAGGGCGGCCTTGACGTTGTTGACCACGTCCAGGCTCCGGTGCAGGTGGCACCTATGCTGGAGCAGGTGGCTCCTCCGCCGGAGCAGGTGACTGATACGTCCATTGTGCATCATGCTTTTATATCAATATTTATTGCATTATGGGTTGTATTACACATTATATCTCAATACTTATGGCTATTCTCTCTTATTTCACAAGGTTTACCATGAAAAGGGGGGATGCCGATAGCTGGAATTCTGACTGAAAAAGGAGCAAACATTGGAAACCTATTCTGCACAACTCCAAAAGTCCTAAAACTCCACGAAACAACTTTTTGGAATTTATAAGAATTTTGAGCGAAAGAAATAGGCCAGGGGGCCCACACCCTATCCAGGAGACAAGGGGGCGCCCCCCCCCTATAGGGCGTGCCCCCTATCTCCTGGGCCCCCTGGTGGTCCTCCGGCGTCCATCTTCTGCTATATCATCACTTTTACCCTGAAAAAAATCAGGGGCAAGCTTACGGGACGAAACTCTGCCGCCACGAGGCGGAACCAATCTAGGGCTCCGGCAGAGCTGTTCTGCCGGGGACACTTCCCTCCGGGAGGGGGAAATCATCACCAACATCATAACCAACGATCCTCTCATCGGGAGGGGGTCAATCTCCATCAACATATTCACCAGCACCATCTCCTCTCAACCCTAGTTCATCTCTTGTGTCCAATCTTGTATCCAAAACCACAAATTGGTACCTGTGCGTTGCTAGTAGTGTTGATTACTCCTTGTAGTTGATACTTATAGGTTTACTTGGTGGAAGATCCTTAATGCATATTATTACACCTCTGATTATGAACATGAATATGCTTTGTGAGTAGTTACTTTAGTTCCTGAGGACATGGGTGAAGTCTTGCTATTAGTAGTCATGTGAATTTGGTATTCGTTTGATAATTTGATGAGATGAATGTTGTCTTCTCCTCTAGTGGTGTCATGTGAATGTCGACTACATGACACTTCACCATTTTTGGGCCTAGAGGAGGGCATAGGGAAGTAATAAGCAGATGATGGGTTGCTAGTGTGACAGAAGCTTAAACCCTAGTTTATGCATTGCTTCGTTAGGGGCTGATTTGGATCCACATGTTTCACGCTATGGTTAGGTTTACCTTAATACTTTTGTTGTAGTTGCGGATGCTTGCAATAGGGGTTAATCATAAGTGGGATGCTTGTCCAAGTAAGGGCAGTACCCAAGCACCGGTCCACCCACATGTCAAATTATCAAAGTACCAAACGCGAATCATATGAGCGTAACGAAAACTAGCTTGACGATAATTCCCAATGTGTCCTCGGGAGCTCCTTTATTATTATTAGAAATTGTCTAGGCTTATCCTTTGCTACATAAAGGATTGGGCCACCTTGCTTCACCATATTTACTTTGTTTACTTGTTAATCGTTACTATTTATCTTATCACAAAACTATCTATCACCTACAAATTTCAGTGCTTGCAGAAAACCTTACTGAAAACCGCTTATCATTTGCTTCTGCTCCTCGTTGGGTTCGACACTCTTACTTATCAAAAGGACTACGATAGATACCCTACACTTGTGGGTCATCAAGACTCTTTTCTGGCGCCGTTGCCAGGGAGCCTAGCGCTTTTGGTGAGTGGAACTTGGTTAGGAAACATTTGTTTAGTGTGCTGAAATTTTCTGTTACTTGTCACTATGGAAACTAATCCTTTGAGGGGCTTGTTTGGGGTATCTTCACCCCAACCAGAAGAGCAAAGAGTTGCTCCTCGACCTACTGACCTTTATGAAAATATTTACTTTGAGATTCCTTCGGGTATGATAGAGAAACTACTAGCTAATCCATTTAGAGGAGATGGAACATTGCATCCCGATTTACACCTTATCTTTGTGGATGAAGTTTGTGGATTATTTAAGCTTGCAGGTATTCCTAATGATGTTGTTAAAAGGAAGGTCTTCCCTATATCTTTTAAGGGAGATGCATTGACATGGTATAGGCTATGTGATGATATGAGATCCTTGAATTATAAGCGATTGAAGTTGGAATTTCACCAGAAGTTCTATCCTATGCATCTTGGTCATCCTGATCGTAATTACATATATAATTTCTGGCCTCGCGGAGGAGAAAGCATCGCTCAAGCATGCGGGAGGCTTAAGTCAATGTTATATTCATGCCCCAATCATGAGCTCTCTCGAGAAATGATTATTCAAAAAATTTATGCTCGGCTTTCTCTTGATATATAATCGCAACCTGCTCGATACTTCCTATGTTGGTTCTTATATGCTGAAGACTATTGATTTCAAATGGGACTTATTGGAAAGAATTAAACGCAACTCTGAAGATTGGGGTTCCGACGATGGTGAGTAGTGATCCGCATGTGTTCCAATGGCTAGTCTCATCCATTGGGATTTTGCCCCGGGACTTAAGGTGGAACAGAAGGTACGTGACAAGTTTAGATCTACGGTGCATTTTGAAAGTTCTTCCGGAACCAAGGAATTCTTCTTGGTTGTCTCTTTCTCTTCGGCCTCCTTTCCTCTCTCTGTAGAGGCTGTTGGAGTGGTTTTACAGTGTTGTATTGGAGGTTTGGCCAAAGGTTTCAATGTCAAAAAATTGGGTGATCGATCCTTTAGGTTCTCTGTGGCTTCTAATCATGTTGGACATTTCATCTATGGTTTGAAGGATCGTGTCTGGCCAAATTTTGTGTGTCATTTCCGTTTGTTCAAAGCATCAGTGGATTATGCTTGGAATGGATCTGAGTGGCATCTTGATGATTTGATTCCGGAGGTTTCTGCTCGATCACCTATGGCTATCAGAAGTCCTTTAGGGTTTCTTCGTAAAAGTGCACAAGGAGATACCTCATCTAGAACGGAATTGGCCAATTCAATCTTTTGCCTCCGGATTTCAGCATGGCATCTATACGTGATCAAGATTTGAATAACCATAATTTGAGGCGAGCTCAATCTTCTAATGATGCCCTCGTTTCGGGCGACTCCTCGGATAAGATGGTTTTTGGGAGCCTTCATGTATGTATCAATCGGGACAATCTTCAGGTTATTGGTAAACGTTTCTCTGGACGTACTTTTATGAATTTATCATGGGAGTTAATCGCAGATGCAAAGCTTGAGGAAATTCTTGATTTAAGGCAAGCTGGTTATTCCAATGATACTATTCAATCGGTACTTGATATCTCTTCTCTGCCTACTAAGGAATTTATATTCAACAAGCTTCATATTTGTTTGTTATGTGGGAGACGTGGTCACGTCGCCGAGTATTGTGATAATGTGAATTTTCCCAATAAGCAGCCCCCTAAGGAAAATGATGAGACATCACACATGGAGAATTTAGATTGGTGCACAAAATGCAGGACCTTGGGTCATGTTTCTTCCAAGTGCTCTATCGATAATAGATGTTGCAATGTTTGTGGTGTCAGAGGGCACGTTGTAACGCCCCGGATACAACTTTCCATATTCGTAACTCCGACACTTGCCATTTCCGGCTATGTGATTTATTATTTCCTCCGTGGTTGGATTTTTGTCTGTTGTTTTGCATTTTGTTCTTGTTATGCATCTCGTCTCATGTCATCATTCGCATTGCATCGGCATCGTTTTCATAAAACTTGTACCCGCTCGTAGTTGCCGTGTCCCCCCTTGCTTTTGTTGGCCGTTCCAGACCAATCAGGGTTTCGCTTCGCTCTTGACCGTGACCACCTAACCTCTCTTGCCATCTCGCAGCCCCATCGCGCGCGCGTCCGAAACTCCCCCGAACCCGACCTGAGCGGTCATGACCGATGGATCCGGATCATCCCCAAACATCTATAATATATCTATGTTTTATTTATTGGACTCCCTAGCCTATTTTCCCTGACCGTCCATTTTCGATCGTAGGGACGTGATAGCCCCTACCCTAATCATATTGCAATATAAATAGTGCACAACCCTAGGATCTAGGGATCCTGTCCCATCCTTCCGTGTCCGCCGCCACTGTTCTCTCGGGATCCCTCCCGATCCTCCCTCGATTTGCCAACCGGACCAACCACTCGTCGCCTGCCCGATCCACCGCCGCACCAGCAGAACCCCGCGTCCCCGCTCCACCCGTCCTTTCTCCCTGTTCATCTCGTTGATCCCTCTCATCTCAAATCTCTCTCGTTTCTCTCTTTCTACAGGAACATCAGGAGGACATGGAAGCCGCCCTTCCGTACCTCGTCTCCAGCCCCTGCCCGCCGGAGCCGTGCCTCCCTGTGACCCGCGGCTGTGGAGTCGGTCTTCCTCCACGCCGCGCCCGCCTTGTCTCGCTCAACATCGTCGCTGCGAGCTCCAAGCCGCCCCCAAGCTCTGCTCCATTCCGTCGTCCCCGCGCCAAGTTTCCTTGCCCGGACCCGCAAGCCGTTCCCGCACCGACGTGCTCCTGCAGCACGCCGGCCAGGTCGCCTCACCTCATCCAACTCTCCCTTCGGCCCCCCCTCTCTCTCTCTCTAATCTCTCAGTTTCTTGTCTGAAATTCTTCCCTGCCATGGCCTTTGCAGCTGCGCCGCCACCCTGCTCCGTTCGTCGCCGCCTCCGCAAGATCCGGCGAGGCCTTGCGATCCCAGCCTCCTCCTGCCGGATTCGCCCGAGCACCGCCGTGCCACATCTTCCAAGTTCCGCCGCCGCGCCCTGCATCGCCTGAAGATGCCGCCGCTGCTCTGCTTCGAGCAACAGCAGCCCACCCGCTCGCCCGCGTCGTTGACTTGTCGCCTTGATGCGTGGGCCAGCGCCTCTCCAAGGCCCAGCCCCCAGCCAAGCCGGCTTGCTTCGGCCTCCTCCACCGACTGGCCCATGAGGCCTGGTGAGCAGCCCCCACCCCCCGTGCACTGTTGGCCAGCCTGCAGATTCGGCCCGCATGTGTTTTTTTCCTGTTCAGCGAATTTGTCCATTTATCCAGAGAGTGCTGTTTTACAGAAAAGTCCCTAAACTTCATGCATTAATAACTTCATAACCGTGCATCAGATTAAAATGGTTTAAACATGTAAAATGCTTAGAATTTTGTGTAGATTAATAATTTTCCACTTTCATCCATGTTAAAAATGTTTAAAAATGTTGTTTGTTTAAATTTGCTCAAATGCCATGCTAAAATGATTTATTTCATAACTAAATAACCGTAGCTCTGTTTTAATTAAACTTTATATGTAAATGGGGTGGAAAAATGCCTAGTTTAACATGGTGCACTTCATTTTGCTGTTTGACATCATTAAAATTGTGTTTAGGGCAGAACAGTACCAAATCTAAAATATGCACATGGGGATTTTCCGGAATTGTTGGTTGTTGTTTCCGGCCTCATTTAAATTGCCTAGATATGTAGTTTTATTATGCTTCACCTCTTGCCATGTTAACCAACATTTAATATTGTTGTGTACGTAAATGAGAGTTCGTCAATATGCAACTTGTTGCATATTGAGCTCCACTTAACTTGTAGTGTTGTTTGTGCATATTGTCATGCCATGCCTCATTAAACCGGACATGCATCATACTTGTTTGTGCATCATGACATGTTTATGCTTGCGTGTTCACCATGTTGTTTGCTTCTTTCCGGTTTGCTTCTCTCGTTAGCTTCGGTTTCGTTCCGGAGTTGTGAGGATTCGTTCGACTACTCCCGTTCGTCTTCTTTGTGGACTCGTTCTTCTTCCTTGCGGGATTTCAGGCAATATGACCGTCACCTTGGATCTCATTATTATCATTGCTATGCTAGCTGTTTCGTTCTATCCCTATGCTGCACTTCCTATCACCTGTTCTTCAAGCCTCCCCAAATTGCCATGAACCTCTAACCTTTGACACCCTTCCTAGCAAACCGTTGTTTGGCTATGTTACCGCTTTTGCTCAGCCCCTCTTATAGTGTTGCTAGTTGCAAGTGAAGTTGAAGATTGCTCCATGGTGGACAGGATTATGTTTGGGATATCACAATATCTCTTATATAATTAAAGCATCTATATACTTGGTAAAGGGTGGAAGACTCGGCCTTATGCCTGGTGTTTTGTTCCACTCTTGCCGCCCTAGTTTCCGTCATGTTGGGGAACGTTGCAGAAAATTAACAATGTTCCTACGGTTTCACCAAGATCCATCTATGAGTTCATCTAAGCAACGAGTCATGGGAGAGATGCATCTACATACCACGTTGTAGATCGCGAGTGGAAGCGTTCAAAAGAACGGGGTTGAGGTAGTCGTTCTCGTCGTGATCCTATCACCGGAGATCCTAGCGCCGAATGGACGGCACCTCCGTGTTCAAAACACGTACGGTCAGCGTGACGTCTCCTCCGTCTTGATCCAGCAAGGGGGAAGGAGAGGTTGATGATGATCCAGCAGCACGACGGCGTGGTGGTGGATGCAGCAGAACTCTGGCAGGGCTTCGCCAAGCTGCCGCGGGAGGAGGACGAGGTGTAGCAGGGGGAGGGAGGCGCCAAGACTTGGGTGCGGCTGCCCTCCCCCTGCCCTCCTTTATATAGGCCCACAGGGGGGGCGCCGGCCCTGGAAAATCAATCTCCCAAGGGGGGGCGGCGGCCAAGGGGGTGGAGTGCCCCCCAAGGCAAGTGGTGCGCCCCCCCACCTAGGGTTTCCAACCCTAGGCGCAGGGGGGGCCCAAGGGGGAGGCGCACCAGCACACTAGGGGCTGGTTCCCCTCCCACTTCAGCCCACAGGGCCCTCCGGGATAGGTGGCCCCACCCGGTGGACCCCCAGGACCCTTCCGGTGGTCCCAGTACAATACCGGGTGACCCCGAAACTTTCCCGATGGCCGAAACAGCACTTCCTATATAGTTTTCTTTACCTCCGGACCATTCCAGAACTCCTCGTGATGTTCGGGATCTCATCCGGGACTCCGAACAACATTAGGTTTGCTGCATACTCATATTCATACAACCCTAGCGTCACCGAACCTTAAGTGTGTAGACCCTACGGGTTCGGGAGACATGCAGACATGACCGAGACGGCTCTCCGGTCAATAACCAACAGTGGGATCTGGATACCCATGTTGGCTCCCACATACTCCTCGATGATCTCATCGGATGAACCACGATGTCGAGGGTTCAAGCAACCCCGTATACTATTCCCTTTGTCAGACGGTATGTTACTTGCCCGAGACTCGATCGTTGGTATCCCAATACCTCGTTCAGTCTCGTTACCGGCAAGTCACTTTACTCGTACCGTAATGCATGATCCCGTGACCAGACACTTGGTCACTTTTAGCTCATTATGATGATGCACTACCGAGTGGGCCCAGTGATACCTCTCCGTAACACGGAGTGACAAATCCCTGTCTCGATCCGTGTCAACCCAACAGACACTTTCGGAGATACCTGTAGTGCACCTTTATAGTCACCCAGTTATGTTGTGACGTTTGGTACACCCAAAGCACTCCTACGGTATCCGGGAGTTACACGATCTCATGGTCTAAGAAAGAGATACTTGACATTGGAAAAGCTCTAGCAAAACAAACTACAGATCTTGTGCTATGCTTAGGAATGGGTCTTGTCCATCACATCATTCTCCCAATGATGTGATCCCGTTGTCAACGACATCTAATGTCCATAGTCAGGAAACCATGACTATTTGTTGACCAACGAGCCAGTCAACTAGAGGCTTACTAGGGACGTATTGTGGTCTATGTATTCACACGTGTATTACGATTTCCGGATAATACAATTATAGCATGAATAAAAGACAATTATCATGAACAACGAAATATAATAATAATCCTTTTATTATTGCCTCTAGGGCATATTTCCAACACGTCATACCGGTGTTATGTTCCCGGATTTTGCGTTCCTTACGCGGTTGGGTGATTTATGGGACCCCCTTGACAGTTCGCTTTGAATAAAAATCCTTCAGCAAGGCCCAACCTTGGTTTTACCATCTGCCTCACCACCACCTATACCTTTCCCTTGGGTCGGCCAACCCGAGGGTCATCTTTATTTCAGCCCCCCCGGGCCAATGCTTGTATAAGTGTTAGTCCAAACCGAGCGATGTCCGGCACCCCTGGGCAATCAGGGTATATGCCAACCCGACGTCTTGCTCATCCGGTGTGCCCCGAGAACGAGATATGTGCAGCTCCTATCGGGATTTGTCGGCACAGCGGGCGGTCTTGGTGGTCTTGTTTTACCATTGCGAAATGTCTTGTAAACCGGGATTCCGAGTCTGATCGGGTCTTCCTGGGAGAAGGTATATCCTTCGTTGATCGCGAGAGCTTATCATGGGCTAAGTTGGGACACCCCTGCAGGGTATAAACTTTTGAAAGCCGTGCCCGCGGTTATGGGCAGATGGGAATTTGTTAATGTCCAGTTGTAGATAACTTGACACCAGATATGAATTAAAAGGCATCAACTGCGTGTGTAGCCGTGATAGTCTCTTTTCGGCGGATTCCGGGATGTGAACACGGTTTTGGGTTATGACTGACGTAAGTAGGAGTTCAGGATCACTTCTTGATCATTGCTAGTTTCACGACCGTTCCATTTGCTCTCTTCTCGCTCTTATTTGCGTATGATAGCCATCATATATGCTTAGTCACTGCTGCAACCTCACCACTTTACCCCTTTGAGGGAGTCCCGGACTAGGGGGTGTCCGGATAGCCGAACTATCATCATCGACCGGACTCCAAGACTATGAAGATACAAGATTGAAGACTTTGTCCCGTGTCCGGATGGGACTTTCCTTGGCGTGGAAGGCAAGCTTGGCGATACGGATATGTAGATCTCCTACCATTGTAACCGACTCCGTGTAACCCTAGCCCTCTCCGGTGTCTATATAAACCGGATGGCTTTAGTCCATAGGACGAACAACGATCATACCATAGGCTAGCTTCTAGGGTTTAGCCTCCTTGATCTCGTGGTAGATCTACTCTTGTAACCCACATCATCAATATTAATCAAGCAGGACGTAGGGTTTTACCTCCATCAAGAGGGCCCGAACCTGGGTAAAAGCATCGTGTCCCTCGTCTCCTGTTACCATCCGCCTAGACGCATAGTTCGGGACCCCCTACCCGAGATCCGCCGGTTTTGACACCGACATTGGTGCTTTCATTGAGAGTTCCTTGTGCCGTCGCGATCAGGAAGGATGCCTTCTCCCGTCTTTAAAGACGGCACCATCGTCAAGAGAGCTTTGGCCGCCGGCCAAACTGTCCGGCTAGGTGGTTTTCTTATGACCGCCTGTTCGGCCACCGCTCCGACGATGACCTCTCAGGTCATCAAAAGCGATCTTCATGTCAGCCCGGAATTTGCCGAGCAGTTAGATCCGATTGAGCTCTCCTCTGTAAACGAGCTCTTGGATCGCATCGCCGCCCTGGGAGTCGCTACAGACTACGATCAGATTGGGCTTAAACCCGATCTGAGAGAGATTAACTCTCCTCAGGCCGCCCACCACGTTGTCGTGGTAGAGGAACAATGCGGCAACCCTTCTTCTACGTTGAAAACCAACTATGTCCGGATTCCCGATCCCTCCAAGCCGGATTCCCGCGAAGGGACGGACGCTAATCAAATACTGAACTTAGAGTCAGGCATCGGACTAGATTCGTTGGAAAGCATCCAGCAAGTCAAGCTTCCGATTCGTTGGAAAGCATCCAGCAAGTCAAGCTTTCGGAAACTTCTTGGTCTTTGAGCCTCAGATCGGGCGGGGTTCCGAACTTGATTCCACCCGCCCACCCAAACATAAGCGATCTATCTCGAATACGGCAAGAGCCCGATGAAACAGTACATCATTACTGGGCCAGATTCCTCCTGGTTATGAACATGATAAAGGGCTGCTGCGAAGAAAGCGCGATTTCAATTTTCTGCAACAATTGCACGGACAAGGGAATCATGAACGCCATAAGTCATCGCGAAGTTACACGCTTCATCGACCTGGCGACTATCGTACAAAGATACTGTGCGGTAGAGAGTGCCAGGAACACCGAAACTAGGTTTTGGGACAGTTCGGCCTTGACCACAACCCTAGTCCGAAGTAAAAGGGTGCGCCATACTCAAGCACCTGGGTCAAAAACCAAACAGCAAAGACCCCCTAAAGGGCATGGAACCGTACTGGAGGCCTGGCTCAACGGACCCTGCAAAATCCATGGTATGGAGGGCGCCACTCCAACACACAGCCTTCGAGCATGTTGGATACTACGGCAGGTGGCCAAAAGTGGCGAAGGCTTTCTAGCCCCGGGCAAATAGCCCAGCAGTACCGGTACGGTATTAACAGTCTTCAAGACTTTCGCATCAAATAACATGCGAAAACGAACAATCCGCGACCTCGCCGAAGTCTACCAAGTAGCAACAGCAAATCCATGGAGTGACACGGCTATCACCTTCAACGCCAGCGACGAACCTAAATCCCGAACAGCTAGAGCACCAGCCGCATTGGTCCTCAGTCCGATAGTGGACGGCTTTCGCCTTACCAAGGTACTCATGGATGGCGGTAGCGGATTAAACCTCATCTACGAGGAAACCCTTCAAAAAATGGATATTGACTGGAGCCGCATCGAGCGAAGCAGCACAACCTTCAGAGGATAATCCCTAGTCGAGAAGTACGCTACACAGGAAAAATCACACTAGATGTAGTGTTCGGCTCAGCGGATAATTACAGGTCTGAGGAGGTCACATTCCAAGTGGCCCCATTCGGCAGTGGATATCATGCTTTGTTAGGGCGAGAGGCATTCACAATCTTCCAAGCTATACCCCACTACGGGTACATGAAGCTCAAAATGCCCGGACCCAGTGGGATAATCACTCTTGCCAGTGATCCAGATACAGCACTCCGCGCTGAAAATAAGACAGCCGCACTGGCCCTAGAGGCATTGTCCGAAGCCCTAGCGGCAGAGGAACTAACTACGCTGCGCTCCACGGTGGATAGGGACGATGTGATACTCGATAAGAGGTCCAAGTCCACCTCTTTTAAACCAGCAGACGAAATAGTCAAATTTCAGGTCCATCCAACGGACCCCACAAAGACGGCCTCCATTGGGGCACAATTAAGTCCTGATGTCGAAGCCGCACTACGAGAATTCCTTCGGGAAAATTGGGACATTTTTGCCTGGCACCCTTCAGACATGCCAGGAATACCACGCAGGCTGGCAGAGCACAACCTAAACATCCTAAAAGGATTCAAGCCGGTCAAACAAGCTCTTCGGTGATTTTCCGAACCCAAAAGACAGGCAATGGGAGAAGAGCTAGCCAAACTCTTAGAAGCCGGATTCATCAAAGATATAAAACATCCGGACTGGCTAGCCAATCTAGTAATGGTACCAAAAAAGGACAGATCCTGGCGCCTCTGCGTCGATTTTAAAGACCTTAACAAGGCCTGTCCAAAGGACCCTTTCCCCCTCCCTCGCATCGACCAAATCATCGATGCTACCGCAGGGCACGATTTATTGTGCTTCCTCGACGCATACTCCGGATACCATCAAATCAAGATGGCGGAGAAAGACCAGGCGGCAACGGCATTCATTACTCCATATGGGCCATTCTGCTTCAACACAATTCCCTTCGGACTCAAAAACGCTGGCGCAACATATCAGCGCATGATTCAAACAAGTCTGGCTACCCAGATAGGCAAAACAGTAGAGGCATACATAGACGATGTGGTCGTCAAGTCCAAACACGTCGAAACTCTAGTAGAAGACTTGAGGGTGAAATTCGACAACCTCCGAGCATATGACATTAAGCTCAATTCGGAAAAATGCGTCTTTGGCGTACCAGCCGGAAAGCTCTTGGGCTTCATCGTATCCGGTAGAGGAATTGAATCAAACCCGGCCAAAATCCGAGCTCTGTCACAATTGGATATTCCAAAAGACCTCATGGAAATACAAAAACTAACCGGATGTGTAGCGGCCTTAAGTCGCTTCATCTCCCGTTTGGGAGAAAAGGCTCTGCCCCTCTACCGCCTCCTCCGGCGCACCGAACATTTCGAATGGACGGATGCTGCCACAGCCGGACTCGAAGAAATAAAGGCCATACTGGCAACAAATCCGGTCCTGGCCACGCCCAACCTGGGCGAACCTATGTTATTATATATCGCAGCAACACATCAAGTTGTCAGCGCGGTACTCATCGTCGAGCGAGAGACAGAAGGGCACAGATTCCCTTTTCAAAAACCAGTGTACTACGTATCCACTATTCTAACTCCATGCAAGTCCCGGTACCCACATTATCAAAAGATAGCATATGCGGTGTTCATGGCATCCCGGAAGCTACGACACTACTTTCAAGAGTGTTCCATAACGGTGGCCTCCAAAGTACCTCTCAACGATATTATAAACAATCGCGACGCAACGGGCAGGATTGCAAAATGGGCTATTGAGCTCTTACCATTTGACATAACCTATAAACCACGGCGAGCTATAAAGTCGCAGGTTCTGGCCGACTTCGTCGCCGAATGGACCGAAGCCGAACTCCCTAAAGAGTACGGCGCATACTCCAATTGGATCATGCATTTTGACGGATCCAAAATGTTGGTTGGCTTGGGGGCTGGCGTCGTCCTGACGTCCCCAACTGGAGACACAATCCAATACGTACTTCAAATAATGTACATGGACTCCAATAACACAGCCGAATACGAGGCCCTTCTACATGGCCTCTGGATGGCAATCTCCATGGGCATTCAACGCCTAGAGGTGCGCGGGGATTCAAACCTTGCAATATCCCAAGTAAATGGAGACTTTGATGCCAAAGATCCAAAAATGGCAGCTTACCGCAACGCCGTCCTAAAAATGTCAGCTCGGTTCGAAGGACTCAAATTCCACCATGTAGCCCGGGATAATAACTAGGCAGCAGACGTGTTAGCACGCATCGGCGCGAAACGAGACACCGTCCCTCCAAACATCTTCCTGGAACGACTCTTCAAGCCATCCGTGTTATGGCAAGAGGAGTCCGGAAAAAACAATCCGGAGCCAGTTGCATCACCGAACTCAGACCATTCTGACACAATCGGCGGCTCAGCCAATGAAATAACACATTCAGCCCACAAAATAATGGCAGTAATTGCCCCGTGGACAGAACCATTCCTAGCCTACTTAATTCGGCAGGAACTTCCCGAAGACCAAAATGAGGCCCGCTGCATAGTTCGGCGATCTAAAGCCTACAAGGTCCATGAGGGAGAACTTTATAAGAAAAGCACAACCGGAGTCCTTCAAAGGTGTATCTCTGAAGAGGAGGGGTGGAATCTCCTGGCTGAAATTCACGCCGGACTCGGCGGGCACCACGCTGCAGCCCGGGCACTCGTAGGCAAGGCCTTCCGTACGGGATTTTATTGGCCGACAGCCCGAGCAGATGCTCAGGACTTAGTCCAACGATGCGTCGGTTGCTAGCTCTTTGCTAATCAGAGCCACAAGCCACCCACCGCCCTCAAAACTATACCCATTACCTGGCCATTCGCGGTCTGGGGGCTTGACATGGTTGGACCTCTTAAAGGGGGAACCCACAAGCACAAATACTTATTGGTCATGGTGGACAAATTCACCAAATGGATTGAGGCCAAGCCGGTTAAAACGGCAGAATCCGGACCGGTGATAGACTTCTTATCCGGGCTAGTACACCGTTTTCGCGTCCCGCACAGCATCATCACTGATAATGGCATGAACTTCACTGCCGACGAGGTTAAACTCTGGTGCAAAAACATGGGCATCAAGCTCAATTACGCTTCAGTCTATCACCCCCAAACTAACGGTCAAGTCGAGCGAGCAAATGGTCTAATCATGAGCGGCATCAAACCCAGACTAGTGCGGTCCCTCAAGGAATCTAACACGCACTGGGTAGAGGAGCTCGACTCCGTACTCTGGGGGCTGCGGACCACGCCAAACCGAACTACTGGATTCACACCATTTTTCATGGTGTATGGCGCAGAGGCAGTTCTGCCCTGCGATATAATTCATGACTCACCTCGTGTGCGCATGTACGAAGAAGGAGAAGCCGAGTTGGATCGACAGGACAGTTTGGACGCCTTAGAGGAGGAGCGGGACGTGGCAAAGGCTCGTTCCGCATTCTATCAGCAGCAGGCTCGAAGATATCAAAGCAGAGAAGTACGGGCCAAAACTTACGATGTCGGCGAACTCGTTCTACGCCTGCCGGACAAGAAAAAGGACAAACTTAAGCCCAAGTGGGAAGGTCCCTTCATCATCGACCAAGTCCTGACCGGCGGAGCATACCGTCTACGTAAAGCATCTGACAACCGACTCGAGCCGAACCCATGGAACGCAGCCCGTCTCCGAAGATTCTACGCCTAAACACCGGACTCAGAGTTCGTCTCACTCCCCCGTCCACCTTTTTATATTTTTTACTGTCTCTTGTCCCCCTCCTTCTTCCCACCTTTTTTTTCAATACCTTTTATAGGCTGATTTGCGCTTTGTTCGCACACACTCTATGTGCTCCTAGCACTCATTATACCTGGGGGCTTCTTTACCAGAAGCTTATTACTATGGGCTTCACGCCCAATACATGTGTCATACTTCCGCATGTACCTTTTATTCACCATTATATGCATCGATATGACTTAATTTTTGGCCAAGCTGGGTTGCCTGGCTCCTGTGCTTACCCCTACGTTCCCGATTGTTCGGCTAGGAGGTAAAGGGAGCACCTCTGCGATTGTTACTGCCGGGTCAGCCGGATGTGTACCTCAGATTGGGTGAAGCCGAAAGCTAGCGTTCTTAAGAAAATATTCGGTTGGTGACTTGAAAGATGATTTATTATTTACTTATTTATAAGCCCCCAGATGCTTTTTCTGCTATTTTCGCAGTCTGGCATTGCACCTTAGGGCATGCCTCCCAGGGAAAGGAACCCTTAACGGAACTATTCTCCCTGGAAGATGTTTCTTGCTAACCATGTAATATAACATAACTAGTTGGGCACTTGTCTGCTAAAGCAATTATGACCCCGACGCCTTGTCTCCATGCACGCCCCGGTTCTTTTATAACCATAGGGGTATTCGGACACACTCCGGACTGTTGGGTCCCGAGGTTGAAGCGAAATAGTCCGCAAAGACAAACGATCTACAATCCGGCTAGAAGGCATTTTACATGTCATTTCAAATTACATCGTCAAACCGACTGATTATACTCCTCCTCTATTCCATCTAACAGGCTGTCTAATTTACAATCCTGTTGGGAATATTTCGCGGCCAGTTCTACTTGGCCATACATCAAGCTCACAGGGATCTCCTTCCCATCAGGCCCCGCAGGTCCGACCTCGGCCATGTGGTTTGGGTCAGCCTTCGGGTAGAGCGCCTTCACCATGGCCCAGGCCTCCCTGGCGCCCTGACGGCAGGCCGATATCTTCCACAAACGGAGGCGTCGCCGTGCTCCCTGGAGCTTCTCAGCAAGCTCACCAAGGCCCTCGGGTAGGGAGACGGATGGCCATAAAGCCTGAATGACGCCACTCATCGCCTGCCGCACACATTCGAACAATTGCACCAGCTCGGGAAGTTGGTCACCTGATGACCCAGGCATTTCCTCTACAGGGTGACCTGTGAGCACACCTAAAGACATATTTCTGTCAAACGACTTCCTCGCCAAATTCTTCTTTTCAAAGGAATTTGTTCAAGCACTTACTATAAATGCCGCGACGAGGTCGCTGATTCTCCTTCAAGGAGCCAGACAGCTGGGCCCGAACACCTTTCAGCTCTTCTCCTAGCTGGGTGTGGGCATCTTGGAGCTTGTTTCTCTCCTACTGCAACTTCATAAGCACCCTCTCGCCAGCCTTTAGCTGACGCAGTAGCTGTTGCTTGTCCGGATCTAGTCTGGCGCCCTCTGCAATATTATTGTCAGATTCACGGCGCACTTTGTTAATTAATTATCTTTTCAGCACGTCTTACCAGCGGGGGTCTCTGTGGCTCCCCCTGTGGCGGCCAGTGCGGCCTCAAGTTGGGCCTTGCACTCTTGGATCTCCTGGGACAGATGGGTATTCTTCTCTGTAAGATCCTGCATAAAAATTGATCCTTAAATCAGTCATTTTAACTATTTTAAGTCTCGGGGGCTACTGGCATATATAACTATTAAATTTACTTACACGTATGTCTTTCACATACTGCTCCGTGGCTCTGGTTAACCCATCTTGAGCGGCACAGAGGTGCGCGTTTCCCGCATCAAAGGCATGTAACGCCTCCGGGGAGAAACACGCGTCACGAAGAACTGTCCGGCGCCGCCTGTGATTCATGGCGCTCTCCACCTCAGACCGGGTGGCGGACAGCCTGTCGGCATCCTCCGTCGGAGGAGCGTCCGACTCATGCCTTGTATTCGCCTCCCCTTCCGGGCCATGCGTTGGAGCATGGCTGGCAGAGGCTTGATTGGCAACCTCTCCGGACACTGTCCGGTGAGCGCTCTTTCTGGAAAAATTATGAGCATTAATATACCCCCTGGGAATCTTTCCCTTAAAAAAAATAGCGGTGCTCCGTACCGATGCGGCGACGTTTCAGTTCGCGCCGCACTCCTCTTCCGCCTGCTGGGCCGGACTGACCCTTGTTGGCCGGTCGCCGCGGGCTCGACTTCCTGCCGTAAAGGCGCTTCCTGCCGAACACCATTGGTGCGCGGTGGTCAGAACTAAGCATTAAAGAAGTAACGGCGCCAGGACTTCGGTCGTACTCACCGGGGAAGCCGGACACAAACCGGGGTAGTCAGCCATAATGGCGACTAAAGCATTATCTATGCTGAGCTGGTGGTACACCCCGTCGATCAGTTCCACTGCTAAGTCCGGATCCTCTTCGAAGGCCGGATGAAGGGACCTTTCTGGGTCTTCGGGTTGCGGGGCTGGGCTTTTTATGCCCTCCACATCCCGACGCAGTTCCTGTGTCAAAATCATACAATGAGACAATTGCCTTTAAAGGCACGGTTCAGATATGCATGCGACCGCTTACCCAGCTCCGAGGGTTGTTCATGGAAAATCCGTTCAGAGGATTCGTGCGGAGGAAGTCCTCCTTCTCCCCCTTGTACAAGCCGTACAGGATCTTCACCAGATAGTCGGCCGAGCCAGGTCCCTTGCGGCCGTGACGGGTGGCGTCGTCGTCTCCGTTGAAGTCCCACATGGGGTGGCCCCTATATTGGAGCGGCTGCACCCCGCGCATAATGCATGTGGCCATGACTCCAATCATGGTTAGTCCGGAATGGGCTAGCAGCCGTATCCGGCTCATCAAGTAATGGACGCTACCATCATCTTCTCGTCGAGGGCTCCGTGGGTGCCAACTTAGGCGTTTCTTCAGGGGAGCGTTGCTGAACTCCGGAAGGCCGATCCGGACTGGATCCGGCAACGGAGCGTTCTCTATATAAAACAACTCCGAAGGCCAATCTTCGGACGCCTTCTTCGGGGTCCCGGACAGGTATCCGGTCCCGGCGATGCGCTATATTTCGGCTCCGCCCACTTGATATATCGACCCCTCGTGAGAGTGGGGTACGAGGCAAAACAGCCTCTTTCACAACGCAAAATGGGGCTCAATGCCCAAGAACAGCTCACATAGAGCTACGAAGCACGCGATGTGCAAAATGGAGGCAGGTGTAATGTGATGAAGCTGGAGTCCGTAGAACTCCAGGAGCCCCCGGAGAAACGGATGTATAGGAAATCCGAGTCCCCTTATTAAGTGGGAGACGAAGCATACCCGCTCTCCTTTGGAGGGATTGGGGGCGCTCTCCGCATGCTTCCCACCTTTGTAGGTGGCCAGTCCGGCTCGAACCGGAACCATGAAGGCCGGGGGAAGATATCCCTCTTCTTGGAGCGTCACTAGCTCGCTGTGCGGGACTGAGCATCTCCTCCAATCTCCTGGCTTAGGGCTGGGAGCGCGAGAAGAGGAGCCGCGTCGACTGTCCATGTTGGAATGGGTTTGGTGTCAGATGCGCCTCGATGAGTGCTTGCGGAAGGAGGATGATGTGATTTGGATCTGGATCCTCGCCTCTCTTATAGGCAGCTTATTTGCGCAGCTAGGGGGTAAAATATAAAAATATCCTGGCTTTTCGCGTTCGCGCGACACGTGGAAGAAGACCATTATTGGGCGCGGAAGCCAAGGAGCGCAGCATTTATGAAGCAACCGGACACTATCTGGCAAACACACGGAGCATGAAGAAGAACCCGCCTTGCAAACGCCGAAGACAACATATGCGCCGGATTCGTCGTTATTGAAGCCTGGTTCGGGGGCTACTGAGGGAGTCCCGGACTAGGGGGTGTCTAGATAGCCGAACTATCATCATCGGCCGGACTCCAAGACTATGAAGATACAAGATTGAAGACTTCGTCCCGTGTCCGGATGGGACTTTGCTTGGCGTGGAAGGCAAGCTTGGCAACACGGATATGTAGATCTCCTACCATTGTAACCGACTCCGTGTAACCCTAGCCCTCTCCGGTGTCTATATAAACCGGATGGCTTTAGTCCACAGGACGAACAACAATCATACCATAGGCTAGCTTCTAGGGTTTAGCCTCCTTGATCTCGTGGTAGATCTACTCTTGTAACCCACATCATCAATATTAATCAAGCAGGATGTAGGGTTTTACCTCCATCAAGAGGGCCCGAACCTGGGTAAAAACATCGTGTCCCTCGTCTCCTGTTACCATCCGCCTAGACGCACAGTTCGGGACCCCCTACCCGAGATCCGCCGGTTTTGACACCGACACCCTTCCTTTCCCTTTAAGCTTTGCTAGTATTGATACCCATGGTAATGGGATTGCTGAGTCCTCATGGCTCACAGATTACTACAACAACAGTTGCAGGTACAGGTTATGCGATGATCATGACGCGAGAGCGATGTTCGCTTGTTTTGGAGTTCTTCTTCTGCTTCTTCTTCGATCAGGGGATAGGTTCCAGGTCGGCAGCTTGGGCTCGCAGGGTGGATGTCGTTGGAGTTTCTGTTTGTGTTTCATCCGTAGTCGGATGGTGCTCTTATGTAAGATGATGTTGTATTCGTGTGGCATTGTATGCCTCTTGTATGTATCCCCATCTATTATGTAATGTTGATGTAATGATATCCACCTTGCAAAAGCGTCTTCAAGATGCGGTTCTATCCTTGGTGGGACATTCGAGTTCCTTTAGGATAGGGTCACATCTTGGGCGTGACAAGTTGGTATCAGAGCCTCGACCGACCATAGGAACCCCCTTGATTGTTGGCCGTTGTTGAGTCTAGAAGAAAACTATTTTGAGTCTTAGCATTATATATATATCGGAGAGTAGGATTCTTTTTACTCCTCATCCCCCTTCGTCGCTCTGGTGAGGACTCCTGACGTAGATGTTTTGACTTTCCTCTCCTCAAGTTTCACTAAAAAAATTTTTAGGATCACGCGGGTATCTTGGAATCGTTCCGATGGTTTTGTGACGAGAACATTGTTCTTGGTGCCTCCTGTCTATTATGTGGCATTGACCCAGGGAGTTGAGCTCCGAGGTGTTGTCGTCACAATTTTATCGTTGCAATTCTGGAATACCTGAGTTTTGCCGACATCGAAAATCTCTTTTATGCAGTTGTTGGTGAGATAACCTCGACGCCACCCAGTACTGGGGCGGGAGTTCGGGAGTATTGCCATAACTCGTATAACGGATGCTTTTCGAAGGTTGAGGTACATGATTTCCGGAGGTTTCTTGGTTATGTGGTGCCGGATGGATACAGCTGGATGTAGGTATTGTTAGTTTGGGTGAGATATATTGCTTCCCTTGTATCCCCAACACCAGATTGCATAACCAGAAAGTTTCGGGAGTTTATAGGTGGGAATTCAAGTAGCTCCTAGAATATCTTTCCGACAGATACATGATATGGGATTGGGTAAATCTCTATCATATGTATTTGTTCCGGCTTATTTCTGCAAGCCAATCCTTTGTTTTGTTTTGAGTTGTGGTATTCGAGTTGCTTCAATGTCAAGTGTTGTTTCCATACCTTTCCTAAACGGTGTTCTCATATTGCTATGTGAATACTAATCCTTCTTGATCATCGAGGTCATCATGTTAATTCTTCTCCAACTGGCGTGCTTCTCTTCAAGTGGATCCGATCATTTCAACACCTGCAAGATCAATTCTAAGTTTTCTCAATGGTGTTTGTTTCGTTCATCCCAAGTTGTTTTTGTTTTTCCCCGCCCTCCCACCCTTTTTCTTCAAGGACTCAGACTTCATAATCAAATATCATTTTATTCATGTGAAGTCTCTTCACTCTTTTCAATCAATGTTCTGATCTGGTGATCCCTCGTGAAGATGCTCACGAGCTTCAAGTTCATTATTCTTCGTCTCTTTTTCTTCTCCGGTGGATTAATTCAAGCTTTCAGTGTTGATCATATTCCTTTCCTCGTGTCAAATGCTTTCTCATGCCGGTGCACCTCTCAATCACTCACCTCTTGCTATTCATTTGTTCCAGAGTGTTGAAGATATCTCAGAAGTCTTGTGTTTCCATTCTCAATCCGTTCGAGATATTTCAAGGTTGTTATCTCATTTCAAGCCATTTAATTCAACCAGTGCAATCTCTCTTTAAAATCACTTCCAACGGTGTTTTCTTTTGAGTGGGCCCTAACCCACAGGTCTTTTCCCAGGATCTTACCTGACTCTTCTAATTTATCCGGAGCCATTCCCAAAATCTTTCGAAGTTTGACGTAAGAATGAATTTCATCAGTCAGATGTTTTCCAAGATCGATTTCAATTTATTTTTCAGTGTTGGCTCAACCTCTTTGTTTTTCATTCTCCCGGAGTATCTCAACAATTCATGGTGGTGTTTATCGTCGTCATTCTTGGATTTTGAAGACCGAAGAAGAGTTCCTCTTAAATCCTTACCCGTTCTTCCAAAGATTCGTGATTCTAGCTTGATGCCATCCTATCATAATTGTTTTTGATTGTGAGAATTCTTTTCTTACCATCCGGAGCATTTCATGAGTTGTTTCCATTTCTTTACTCCGAAGGCCATCATGTCATAATTTTTCATTCTCAGCGTGTAGCTATCATTCTCCAAATCTTACCGGTGCATCGTTCAAATAACCTCTAATCAGTTCATGCCCTCTTCGTTCTCATGTATCTAAATCCCCTCAAGTGTCTTCATTCATTTTCAAATCCTTCCCGGGGAATTGTGCCTTTGCTAATCTCATTTTCAATTTTTACAGTGGTTCGTTCAAGATTTCTCTTCCTTCATTATCGTATCAATTCATTCATTCTTTCGTTGTTTCAATCCCACCGGTGGTTCCATTAATACATTCTGAAGTTTGTGCTATATCTCTTTTAATCCTTTCTACGGGAATAAGCAGTGTGCCAAATCCGTTGCTTGTCATCAATTTAAATTGGTGAAGGATAGGCATAATGTAATTCTTATTCTTGTTTCATCCAAGTGTTTAATCCCTTCCTTCAGAGATTGTTCATGATGAAGTAATTCTTGGTTCTAGTGTTCATCTTTTCTTTCCGAAGTTCCAAGTTCTCTTGGTTATATCATTGCGAAGCTCCATCTAAATCATCGGAAGGCTTCACCTTGTGTTGTCAACTTCTCTTTCTTTCTATCATCCTTTCATTACCGGAGTTCTTCATTGAGGCTCTACATGGTGGTTCATCAAGGATCCCTTTCATTCTCATTTTGTTCTTCAAGATTTCTCTCGAAGTTATGATCCGCCAAGCTATACTCAAAATTAAACATGGTTCTCAACACATGTTTTGTTTTGAGGCGTTCAAGTATTATTCTTCTTGCATTTCAAAGTGCAATTCCTTCTACCTTATCTCTTGAGGTGGTGTTATGTCATTCTTGACAATTCGAGTTCGTGTTTCATGTTTCACATGTTGTCAAGAATGGGGTATTTTAAATCCATCAACCTCATTGTTGGAGGTATCTTGTGTCATATTTCACCTAAAGCCTTCCCTAAGGATTGTTGCTTTTGTGGTGCTTATCAATGATTCAAGTTATCTCTCTATCATCTTGGTGGAAGAAATTTTTCATCTCGTCGGTGTTATCAATTATATTATTTGTTCCGTAGTGGCAGAATTTCACCTCAAGTTTTGAGATGTCTACATAAGCCCACGAGGATCATATCCTTTTGTTGTTGGTTTTCCAACAACTCCGTTCAATTCTTCTTTGCAAGGATGGTTTCCAAGCTCATTTGTGGCAGAAGTTGGCATTTTCTTCTCCGTTCTTTTCTTCCCTATAATCTAGCTTCTATTCTTTCGTTCCGGAGGCATTGTGATGTTGCTCTCTTCACCCATCATCTCGTTTTGTCAAGATCATGTTATTTTCATGCGTATCCATTTAACCGGAGTGTCGTGTCCTCTTTTCAAGATCTTTTCATCTTATCAAGTCTTGCATCTCTTTTCAACCGGAGTGCTGTCCGAATTTGATCTTCCTTGTTCCGTGTTTATCTCATTTCAACCAGAGTGGTTCCTATTCCTTATTGTCCATTGTACTCGTCATTCATAGCTTTGCAGCCTCCAAGATTCACATGGTGTTCCTTCTTTCCATTCTCTAAGGCAGTGCTCTCAATTGTGTTCAACTCCGTTGTGTTCTTTCTTTCAACTTTTCAACCTCTCAAGGTTCTTTGGTTTCACTCTTTTGTCGAAGAAGCAACTTAGTTTACCTCTTATCTTCCTCTTATTTTTCCCTACGGTGCCATCCTAGATCTGGGGACGAGATCCTCTCGTAGTGGTGGAGTGTTGTAACACCCTGGATACAACTTTCCATATTCGTAACTCCGACTCTTGCCATTTCCGGCTATGTGATTTATTATTTCCTCCGTGGTTGGGTTTTTGTCTATTGTTTTGCATTTTGTTCTTGTTATGCATCTCGTCTCATGTCATCATTCGCATTGCATCGGCATCGTTTTCATAAAACTTGTATCCGCTCGTAGTTGTCGTGTCCCCCCTTGCTTTTGTTGGCCGTTCCAGACCAATCAGGGTTTCGCTTCCCTCTTGACCGTGACCACCTAACCTCTCTTCCCAGCTCGCAGCCCCCTCGCGCGCGCGTCCGAAACTCCCCCGAACCCGACCTGAGCGGTCATGACCGATGGATCCGGATCATCCCTAAACATCTATAATATATCTATGTTTTATTTATTGGACTCCCTAGCCTATTTTTCCTGACTGTCCATTTTTGATCGTAGGGACGTGATAGCCCCTACTCTAATCATATTGCAATATAAATAGTGCACAACCCTAGGATCTAGGGATCCTGTCCCATCCTTCCGTGTCCGCCGCCGCCACTGTTCTCTCGGGATCCCTCCCGATCCTCCCTCGATTTGCCAACCGGACCAACCACTCGTCGCCTGCCCGATCCACCGCCGCACCAGCAGGACCCCGCGTCCGTGCTCCACCCCTCTTTTCTCCCTGTTCATCTCGTTGCTCTCTCTCATCTCAAATCTCTCTCGTTTCTCTCTTTAGACAGGAACATGAGGAGGCCATGGAAGCCGCCCTTCCGTACCTCGTCTCCAGCCCCTGCCGCCGGAGCCGTGCCTCCCTTTGACCCGCGGCTGTAGAGTCGGTCTTCTTCCACGCCGCGCCCGCCTTGTCTCGCTCAACATCGTCGCTGGGAGCTCCAAGGCGCCCCCCAAGCTCTGCTCCATTCCGTCGTCCCCGCGCCAAGTTCCCTTACCTGGACCCGCAAGCCGTTCCCGCACCGACGTGCTCCTGCAGTGCGCCGGCTAGGTCGCCTCACCTCATCCAACTCTCCCTTCGGCCCTCTCTCTCTCTCTAATCTCTCAGTTTCTTGTCTGAAATTCTTCCCCACCATGGCCTTTGCAGCTGCGCTGCCACCCTGCTCCGTTCGCCGCCGCCTCGGCAAGATCCGGCGAGGCCTTGCGATCCCAGCCTCCTCCTGCCGGATTCGCCCGAGCACCGCCGTGCCACATCTTCCAAGTTCCGCCGCCGCGCCCTGCATCGCCTGAAGACGCTGCCGTTGCTCTGCTTTGAGCAACAACAGCCCACCCGCTCGCCCGCGTTGTTGACTTGTCGCCTTGATGCGTGGGCCAACGCCTGTCCAAGGCCCAGCCCCAAGCCAAGCCGGCCTGCTTCGGCCTCCTCCACCGACCGGCCCATGAGGCCTGGTGAGCAGCCCCCACCCCCCTGTGCACTGTTGGGCTAGCTTGCAGATTCAGCCCGCATGTGTTTTTTTTCCTGTTCAGCGAATTTGTCCATTTATCCAGAGAGTGCTGTTTTACAAAAAAGTCCCTAAACTTCATGCATTAATAACTTCATAACCGTGCATCGGATTAAAATGGTTTAAACATGTAAAATGCTTAGAATTTTGTGTAGATTAATAATTTGCCACTTTCATCCATGTTAAAAATGTTTAAAAATGTTGTTTGTTTAAATTTTCTCAAATGCCATGCTAAAATGATTTATTTCATAACTAAATAACCGTAGCTCCGTTTTAATTTAACTTTATATGTAAATGGGGTGGAAAAATGCCTAGTTTAACATGGTGCACTTCATTTTGCTGTTTGACATCATTAAAATTGTATTTAGGGCAGAACAGTACCAAATCTAAAATATGCACATGGGGATTTTCCGGAATTGTTGGTTGTTAATTCTGACCTCATTTAAATTGCCTAGATATGTAGTTTTATTATGCTTCACCTCTTGCCATGTTAACCAACATTTAATATTGTTGTGTACGTAAACGAGAGCGAACTAAATAACTCGAATGTGGTGTTTCGTCAATATGCAACTTGTTGCATATTGAGTTCCACTTAACTTGTAGTGTTGTTTGTGCATATTGTCATGCCATGCCTCATTAAACCGGAAATGCATCATACTTGTTTGTGCATCATGACATGTTTATGCTTGCGTGTTTACCATGTTGTTTGCTTCTTTCCGGTTTGCTTCTCTCGTTAGCTTCGGTTTCGTTCCAGAGTTGTGAGGATTCGTTCGACTACTCCCGTTCGTCTTCTTCATGGACTCGTTCTTCTTCCTTGCGGGATTTCAGGCAAGATGACCGTCACCTTGGATCTCATTACTATCATTGCTATGCTAGCTGTTTCGTTCTATCGCTATGCTGCGCTTCCTATCACCTGTTCTTCAAGCCTCCCCAAATTGCCATGAACCTCTAACCTTTGACACCCTTCCTAGCAAACCGTTGTTTGGCTATGTTACCGCTTTTTCTCAGCCCCTCTTATAGCATTGCTAGTTGCAGGTGAAGTTGAAGATTGCTCCATGGTGGACAGAATTATGTTTGGGATATCACAATATCTCTTATATAATTAAAGCATCTACATACTTGGTAAAGGGTGGAAGACTCGGCCTTATGCCTGGTGTTTTGTTCCACTCTTGCCGCCCTAGTTTCCGTCATATCGGTGTTATGTTCCCGGATTTTGCGTTCCTTACGCGGTTGGGTGATTTATGGGACCCCCTTGACAGTTTGCTTTGAATAAAACTCCTCCAGCAAGGCCCAACCTTGGTTTTACCATTTGCCTCACCACCATCTATACCTTTCCCTTGGGTCGGCCAACCCGAGGGTCATCTTTATTTTAGCCCCCCCGGGCCAATGCTTGTCTAAGTGTTGGTCCAAACCGAGCGATGTCCAGCGCCCCCTGGGCAATCAGGGTCTATGCCAACCCGACGTCTTGCTCATCCGGTGTGCCCTGAGAACGAGATATGTGCAGCTCCTATCGGGATTTGTCGGCACAGCGGGCGGTCTTGCTGGTCTTGTTTTACCATTGTCGAAATGTCTTGTAAACCGGGATTCCGAGTCTGATCGGGTCTTCCTGGGAGAAGGTATATCCTTCGTTGATCGCGAGAGCTTATCATGGGCTAAGTTGGGACACCCCTGCAGGGTATAAACTTTCAAAAGTCGTGCCCGCGGTTATGGGCAGATGGGAATTTGTTAATGTCCGGTTGTAGATAACTTGACACCAAATACGAATTAAAACGCATCAACCGTGTGTGTAGCCGTGATGGTCTCTTTTCGGCGGAGTCCGGGAAGTGAACACGGTTTTGGGTTATGACTGACGTAAGTAGGAGTTCAGGATCACTTCTTGATCATTGCTAGTTTCACGACCATTCCATTTGCTCTCTTCTCGCTCTTATTTGCGTATGATAGCCATCATATATGCTTAGTCGCTGCTGCAACCTCACCACTTTACCCCTTCCTTTCCCTTTAAGCTTTGCTAGTCTTGATACCCATGGTAATGGGATTGCTGAGTCCTCGTGGCTCACAGATTACTACAACAACAGTTGTAGGTACAGGTTATGCGATGATCATGACGCGAGAGCGATGTTCGCTTATTTTGGAGTTCTTCTTATGCTTCTTCTTCGATCAGGGGATAGGTTCCAGGTCAGCAGCTTGGGCTAGCAGGGTGGATGCCATTGGAGTTTCTGTTTATGTTTCATCCGTAGTCGGATGGTGCTCTTATGTAAGATGATGTTGTATTCGTGTGGCATTGTATGCCTCTTGTATGTATCCCCATCTATTATGTAATGTTGATGTAATGATATCCACCTTGCAAAAGCGTCTTCAAGATGCACTTCTATCCTTGGTGGGACCTTCGAGTTCCTTTAGGATAGGGTCGCATCTTGGGCGTGACACACGTCCATTGGAATTGCTTGTCTCGTGCAAGTTTGTTTAATCGTGTTGTTTGGAGAAGGAAAGACCGGATTTCGGGGAAGTACAGTAGTTCTCCGATATTTGTCAGGGATACAAAGATTTGGTGCAGAAAATCTGGGAATCCGGCACAACAGAATAAGGATAAGAGGCAAATTTGGATTGTCAAGCGAAAGGGGAGGGAGAGGGCCGATTCTTCTGTTAGTCATACCGAAAATACCCCGGACGTTTCGCATCCTCTCCAACCTATCAACAACATCCAGATTCCTGAGGCCATGGTTTCTGCTCTGTTTCACCCTCCACCTTGCGCCCATGAGTCCTCATCCACCCCTCTCCTCGAACTCTCCTCCACCAGAAACCTTGAAGCTCCTATGGCAAACCTACCAGTGCTGCCCTACCAGTTTGTGCCGGGGGAGATGGACATTCAGCACGGTCCGGATGGAGGACTACAGCGCAACATGGTCTTTGTGGATGATCCGCCGCTGGATCACTCGCAACACGCTCTTGTGATGGTGGTGCCGCCCCCTGGAGATCTGCAAAGAGATGCTGTTCTTGCCAAGGTTCGTAGAGTTCTTCAAGATGATCATGGCGTGCCTACTGTTGAGGGTGAGATCTATCCTTTCTGCGTGGGTTTAATCCGTTTCAATGACAGTCTTGTTAGAGATACGATGATTAGTAGAGGGGAGCAACCTCTAGATGAGCATTCAAGCTTCTATCTGCTGCGACACGATGAAGGGCCGAATATGTGAAGACCTGTCATTGAAAGAGATGCCTGGGTCATGTTGCTTGGTTTTCCCCTAAACTATCAAACAGAGCACTACATCATTAAGGCAGTGTCATGTTTTGGAAGGTGTATGTATTGGCATCGACTTGGGCACCATAAGACGCGCGTGTTAGTTCGTGTTCTGATCAATGAGCTTGCTCAAGTGCCTTTCAGCCTTGTGGTCAAGAGATTTACTAACATCAGTGGGCTAGGCACATCTTGGACGGTCCCTGTTTATGTGCTCAACGGCAGGAATCCTAGTCTGGGGCTTGTGGGGAATGAGGAAGCACCGCCGCCTTTGGGTGCTTCACCACATCCTGAACATCTCCCGTTTCTAAATGCTATGCAACAACAGCAGCATGATGCACAAGTTTGGCAGCTCCAAAATGCGGCCAATGCATGGGAGGCTGCTCCACAACCCCCTCCACCACAGCAGGGCTGGGGTGAATGGCCAGTGCTTCCTCCAGTTCCACATGTCTATCAAGGATTTAGCTACAGAAACTACACTGGTTATGAGGGACCCTCTATGATGGATGGGATTCAGACTGCTGATTCTGGTTTTGATGATGGGTTGCGCCTTTGGAATGAACATGTTGCAATGATTGAAGATGCGGCAGACCATTTTGTTCAGGGTAGCCCTACTGGTACTCTTTCTTTTCAGCAGGTGAATGATCATCAAGTGGTTGTGGAAGTTCCTGGACAAGAGGAGAACTGGCTTTCCTTCATGATCTGCTTTTATAGTACTGTGTTCACCCCCCGACTCTGTTGGGAATCTGAGGGCGACAACGAGGCTATGGTTTGGTTCAAGTTTGCGGAGGGTTTTCAGAATACTCTGGTGGATCTTGTGGGTACGTCATGTTTCTCTTACTTCCCATTTTCACCTTTTGCTCTGGGCACAAATGTTAACTGTTTTCCTCTTGAGGCTTGGTCGATCTGCTGTGACTTTGTGGCTGTTCAAATGCATAGAGCTTGCCAACTGATTGGTGCTGATTCCATGGTTGTGGAAGATAAAGGTGAAGAGTTTAGCGGCCCTCTTGTTGATTCACAACTTGAGGTGATGGATATGGATGGGACCACGAACAAGAGAAAGCGCAGAATGACTACACCTCTCGACATTTCTGAAGTCAAACGCAGTGTACGCTCTACTGGATACCAAGGTTTTAAACCTCCCTCTCTGGCAAACAATAAACGCAAACCCTCACATGTCAAACCAAGGAGGAATCCGAATGTGCTGGAGATGCAGCATGGCAAGATCACTGCTGAAACTTCGGCTTCTGCTCATGTCCCTCCCCCCACTACCATTGAAACTCTGCAGTATTTGGGAACAACTCAATGTGCCATTCCACAGGCAGAGCTCACCAAGGAGAAGCTTCTGGCGCCTCTCAAAGGACTGGGGAAGGACGAGGCCTAGGCCTTTTTTATTTCACTATCTATTCTCCTAAGTTGTGCAATTTCTTACAAGTCTCCTGAACTTATTTTATTTGCTTTCCCTTGAGTGTGGTGAACCTAAATGGCTACTGTTATGTGGAATATTTTGTGCTGGAATATTCGCGGTCTAAATGCTAGTTCCAAATGTGATGCACTTCGTAACAAGATTGATGAATCCAACTGATCGATTGTATGCCTACAGGAAACTAAGAAGTCTGACTTTGATCATTCTTTTATTAGGAAGTGCTGCCCGAGACGTTTTGATAAGTTTGAGTTTATCCCATCTGATGGTGCCTCGGGTGGTTTAGTTATTATATGGTGTAGCAGCCAATTTTTGGGCCAAATAATCCATCAATTTTCATTTGCAATAACTATCAAAATGACCTCGGTTCAAACAAATGAAAGCTGGTTCCTCTCTAATATCTATGGGCCGTGCGATGGACCGGAGAGGGTACTGTTCACTGATTGGATGGACAGCCTAAATATTGAACCTGAAGATCTTTGGCTTCTCATGGGTGATTTCAACTTCATGCGCTCTCTGGAAAACAGAAACCTCCCAGGTGGAAATGTGGAGGATGTGATTAAGTTTAATGAGATTATCAGTCATCTTGGTTTGCTGGAAATCCCAATTAAGGGGAGGAGGTACACTTGGAGTAACATGCAAGAAACTCCTTTATTCGAGCAATTAGATTGGTTTTTTTCCTCTCCTGAATGGCTTTTGAAATTCCCCAATACAATTGCAAAACCTCTTGCCCGTCCAATCTCTGATCATGTGCCTTGTATTCTTTCTGTCGAAACTTCGATCCCAAGATCTAAACTTTTCAGGTTTGAGAATTTTTGGCCCTCACACCCTGGTTTTTTGGAGGTGGTGAAAACTTCATGGAATGCTCCCATAAAGGCCTCCTCCAGTGCTACTAGAATATCTGCAAAATTAAAGAGGTTGATGTATGCCTTAAAAAAATGGAGCAAATCGATCTCAAAGCTTAAATTGTTAACTGAAAACTGTAATAGAATTTTGCTTCAATTTGACAACCTTGAGGATCTGAGACAGCTATATATCCCTTAAGCCAATTTTAGAAAAATCATAAAAGCACATCTGTTACGGTTGCTTAAATATCAAACCGAGTACTGGAGAAAACGCTGCACGTTTCGGTGGGCTGTCCAAGGTGAAGAAAATACTAAATATTTTCAAGCGCGTGCAACTAAAAGACTGCAGAGAAATGCAATCACCAATATGGTATTACCTGATGGACGATTAATAGAAAATCATGAGGAAAAAGTAGCAGTATGGGAGTGTCTTCTCAGCCTGTCTATGATTTTGAGCTTGCAGACTTAGTCCAAAAATGTCAGGGTTTGGAAGAACTTTCAATACCATTTACGAAAGAAGAAATTGATAATGTGATCAAAATCATTCCGACTGATCGTGCACCAGGGCCGGACGGTTTCAATGGGCTTTTTCTCAAAGTATGTTGGGGTATAATAAAAGAAGATTTTTACACCATCTGTGAGGACTTCTGGCAAGGGGCAATAAATTTGCAATGTTTGAACACGTCATTAATCACACTAATACCGAAGAAGCTAATGCTTGAATCTGTCAACGATTACCGGCCAATGTCCTTGTTAAACTGTGTGCTCAAAGTTATAACAAAGATCCTCTCTGAAAGGCTTCAACGCTGGATTTTAAAGGTTGTTCACCGTAACCAGTATGGTTTCATTAAAACTAGGACAATTCAGGATTGCCTCGGTTGGGCCTTCGAATATTTACACCAATGCAAACACTCTGGCAAGGAAATTTTAATTCTAAAACTTGATTTCGAGAAGGCATTTGACACGATGGAACATTCTTTCATTTTGAAAATGTTGGAATGCAAGGGTTTTGATGACAGGTGGTGTATGTGGATTAAGATGTTGCTGCAGTCTGGATCTTCATCAATTCTTCTGAATGGTATACCTGGTACATAATTCCAATGTAAGCGGGGGGTGTGATAGGGGGACCCAATTTCACCACTGTTATTTGTGCTTGCGGCGGATTTATTACAATCTTTAATTAATAAAGCATGGATGGATGGTTTGATTTCACTACAAATTAAACAACCTGCTTCTGAAGATTATCCAGTCATACAATATGCAGACGATACATTAATCATTCTTCCAGCAAGTCAACAAGAGCTACAGACAATCAAAGGCATTCTTGATTCTTATGCCCGGGCAACTGGCCTAAAAATTAATTACACTAAGTCTCCATTAATGACAATCAATGTAAATTCTCAAAAAACTCTGGATCTAGCCAATGCTCTTGGATGTCAAGCTGGGGAGATGCCGTTTACCTATCTAGGTTTGCCTCTGGGCACAACAAGACCCACTGTTAGAGAGTTAATGCCTTTGGTCGACAGAATTGAGAGAAGGTTGATAGGAACAACTATGTGGCTATCCTACGGGGAGAGAGTACAACTGATTAACTTTGCGCTTTCGTTGCTATTATCCTTCGCTATGTGTGTTCTCAAACTACCTCTCAAGTTGATTGAGATCTTTGATAGATCAAGGAGGCATTGTCTGTGGAGAAAAGAAGTGGATAGGGATGCTAAAACCCACTCCTTGGCTACCTGGGAAATGGTCTGTCGCCCAAAGAAAAAAGGGGGGCTTGGAATTTTAAACCTGCAAATCCAAAACAATGCTCTACTGCTCAAGTACTTGCATAAATTCATTCATAAGCAGGATGTCCCCTGGGTAATATTAGTTTGGAATGCCCATTATGACGATACACCCCCCACGCGAAGCCACCTTGTGGCTCCTTTTGGTGGCGTGATGTTTTCTCTCTGATGGATATTTACCGTGGGATTACATCATGTATACCGGCCGCGGGGGACACGGTTCTTCTTTGGAAAGATGTTTGGATAAACGAAATACCCCTGATGGAATCCCATGATCATCTTTTTTCATTTGCTAAAGACGGAGACATCTCATTGGCACAGTACTACAACAACTATGATCACGCGGACAACTTTTTGCTTCCTCTGTCAATGGAAGCCAGAACTGAACTGGATAATCTATGAGAGATCATGGAGGGAATTAACCTGGAAGCTATGGAGACTGATGAGTGGATTCTTTGCTGGGGTGATGTGGATTTTAAACCGCAGAAGTTTTACAAGTACATGTTCAGGAATATATTGGCTCCCCAATGCATCACCTCCATTTGGAAGACAAAATGTATCATGATACATAAAGTGTTTGCATGGTTGATGTTAAATGACAGGGTCAATACAAGAGATCTGCTGCTGAGAAGGCACTTTAATATTGGAGAAGATCATGAGTGCCCAATGTGCAATATGGGAGTTGTAGAAACAAATACACATCTATTTTATGAATGTCCTTTTCCCGCCAAATGTTGGGATGTTGTGGGCATTGATTGGGAAAATGAACCAGACATACAACACAGATATGAGAGAGCTAGAGTGAGGTGGTGAGGACCTTTGTTCAAAGAGATAACTATATTAACTTCCTGGAATATTTGGAAGCAAAGCAACAGAGAGATCTTTGATGGAGAGGTGGCCACGCATGCTGAGTGGCTCGGGAAGCTCACGGAAGATTTTGTGATCCTGGGCTATAGGATCAACCCCCAAAATTTAAGCTTTTTAGAGGGATTTGCAAACTCTTTATCTCTGTGACCCCTGGTTTACATAGGCTAGTTTTACACCTTCTGAATTCTTGTTATGGCCATGTAAACGAAGCTTGATCTATAATGTTAACCCTTGGTTAGCATTTTTAAATAATAAAAGAAAAAGCAACAGTAGGAGGCTCTCCTGCTGTTTTCACTGGTAAAAAAAAGGTATGGCACGTTCGATTGTGTTAAATATTTTATGGATACCGATGTTTTTCGTGGATTTAGCGCTAAATATGGACTTGACTATGAGATAGTAGCTACTTTTTGTGAATCTTTTGCTACTCACGTTGATCTCCCTAAAGATAAGTGGTTTAAAAATAATCCTCTTGTTGAAGTTAAAGTAGTTACACCTATTACAGTCGAAGAAAAGACTATTACCTATAGTGATCCTATTGTTCCTACTGCTTATGTTGAAAAACCTCCTTTCCCTGTTAGGATAAAGGATCATGCTAAAGCTTCGACTGTTGTTCGTAAGAGTAATACTAGGACTTATACACCTCTTGAGAAAATTAATGTTGAACCTAGTATTGCTATGGTTAAAGATCTCTTAGATGAGGACTTAGATGGGCATGTTATTTCTTTCTGTGGCGAGACTGCTAATATTGCTAGGCCTGATACTAAGACACGTAGACATGTGGTAGGCACGCCTGTTATTTCGGTTAAAATAGGAGATCATTGTTATCATGCACTACAAAAAAAATACACTTCCGTGATGATACGTGTTTGTCACAGTAGGTCGCGTTTTTTGTCATGCATGTACATCCATGACAAATTTATGACAGAATCAAGATAGTCATACATGTGCTGTCGTAGAAGTGTTCCACGACATTACCAAAATTATCATCACGGAAGTGTCCACTTCCATGACGACAAATCGCGCGTCACAGAAGTGCTTTCGTCAAGGGTGACCGACATGTGGCATCCACCATAACGGAAAGCCGTTAAGCTATTGGGTCGGGTTTTGGATCCGATAACCCGTTAACAGCCCAGACCAGTGGGGATTTTCCACGTCTAAAATTCTGATTGGCGAAGGGAACACCTGTCACCTCGTCAGTGGGCCACATGTCGCCCGTCCATTGGAGGAGACATGCCTATGATACGTCGACATGTGGCGGGGCCCAACAGAGGCCCATATAGGTTAAAAAGGCTGGCCCAGTCAAAGGCCCGTAGTACTTAATCAGGTACTAGTGGGCCAGCCCAATAATGGCCTGCTTAATAAAGGCCCATTTACGGCCCGAAGCCAGATCTGGCCCGTTAATTGTTCGACCAAAATTTGGGCCCATTTACGGCCCGAAGCCAGATCTGGCCCGTTACTTGTTCGCTCAATAATTGGGCCCATTTGCGGCCCGAAGCCAGATCTGGCCGGTAATTGTTCGCCGAATATTTGGGCCCAACTACGGCCCATTGACTTTCGGTCGGTTAGAGGCCTGATGTAGACATGGGCCCATCTCAGCCCAATCTAACTTTCGGCCCGTTAGAGGCCTGATGTAGACATGGGCCCATTTCAGCCCGGTGAGACTTTCAGCCTGGGAATGGCCCGTGCTGCCCATGGGCCATATATGATCCGACGGGACATCGGGCCCACTAACGGCCCGTGCTAAAGGTGGCAACAGTTAAGCCCAACGTGACTTTGGGCCTGTTAAAGGCCTATCGCGTAATTCGGCCCGTTGATTCCTGTACTAAGCTTTCGGCCTCTTAAAGGCCCATGATATCAGTGGGCCAACTAAGGCCCAAGATACGTTTCGGCCTGGTAACGGCCCGTGAGCTAACTGGGCCCAAAAAGGCCCGGTCTACATTTCAGCCTGCTGAAGGCCCGTCGACGACTAGTGAAAATTGTGGCCCAACATGCGTTTTGGCCTGCTAAAGGCCCGTGGTTTCATGTCGGCCATAACAGGCCAGTATAATATTCAGCCTGTTAATGGCCAACGCTACCTGGGCCAAACTAAGCGCTGGGTCGACAAAAGGCCCAACTAAATATAGGCTGGTATAAGTTTGGGCATGGCGCAATGTGTGAAGGCCCCAATCATTCGGGCCTAAGAAAGACGCAGGCCAGCCCAATTGTGGCCCGCTAAAAACTAGAGCCATTAGATTCGAATGTTTCGGCCCGGTCGACTACATCTGATTTTTTTTCAGATAGCGAATGATGGCAGTAACTAGTAGGAATTAAGAACAAACCTACTCTATACGATAAAGAAATTACGGTATAGTAACTAAGAATAAACCTACACTATACAATAACGGATTTAAGGTATATTACATCCACTGGGCATCGAAGTTTGCCACCAGTGATCATAAAGCGCAACGAAGAAGCAGATTTCAAAAACTGGGCACCCTTGCAGCGTAACAAAATAATACTGAACCGAGACCACTTCCAAGACAGTTCAAGAAAGGTTCGCTTTGCCAGGGAACTGCTGCGCAAGCTGCTGAGCAAGGCTATGAGACCGGCCTATTATGTCGGTCATAGCTTCCAGGTGTAGCTGTGTAGCGATGAGGTTCTCATTGGTGTTCTCTGCAATCTTTCTTAGAGATAGGACTTCAAGTCGAAGTTGAGTTGCAGAATGACTTTCTGCTAGAACTTGGGACTGAAGAAGTCGAATTGATTCAGACAACGAATTATGTGAGACTGTCTGACTGCTAGTCTCAAGTAACTTGAACACTGCATCAAGACAAGACTTTGGGGTTGTCTCGCTATCTTCAAGATGTTTTGCCTTCTTTGCTGCAATATATGTTGGATATGTCTCACAGCCTTCAGCAGACTTGTGCATGCCATCAGGCATATCACCCTGAAACAAAGCAGAGAGATGACAGGTTTTGCATGTGTATAAACAAAGATGATAATTGTGTTGTCAATTCCATCCAATTTCAAGTTAGAAAATAAAGAGTAACTTCAAAATATCAATAGCATAATTTGGCATTGTTCATAATGCGGGGAGCTTCATCACACTACTGGATTACCATGTCAACATAACAAGCATAGATGAAGGGCAAATAAAATCATCGTATCTACATGGCATGTTGTTCGTATCATCAGCCACATCAGTAAGATAAAACAGGAGATGACAAGGTGCAAACGTGGGCTGCTTCACCACACACTGGATTATAGATGCACAAAAAAAGCATACATATAGGGAGTATTAAGTAATGTGCATGGTATGAATAAGGAATTTGGTTTTACACGTAAAACTTAGAACTTACGGTTCTTGCGAACATGCATTTGAGGATAAAGGCTTTAGAAGGACTGACTTACATTAACAGTTAACACCGGCTTTATAATGCCCTTCTCCATGTCAAGGGAAGGATAACTCAAGAATTTCACCACAGAACCTTCTTCATAAGAATTGCCTGTACTCTACATTTTGTAGAGAGTAATTATAGATATGATAATACTGGAAGGGATAGAGGATAATGAAGATAAGATGCAGATTGATGCTACATAATCAACTACCAATCCCTGTAAGTACAAGCGTTACAGGACAAAATGTACTGACAAGAGCAATGGGCTACACTTCTGTAGTGGCATTGTCTGTATTCTACTTGTTGGTAAGATTAAATATAGATCTGATCTTTTTTAGTAAATGGTGGGCGGGGGAGATAAGATGCAGAATGCTACACAATGAACCAATCCCTCTTCCCAAAATACAAGAGTGTTTTGAACACTAGTGTACTGTACAAAACGTTTTTATTTTATGGGACAGAGGGAGTAGCTGTTAATGTAAGTACAGTGATAGACCACGTGTAGTCCTTACAAGAGGACTGCAGAGCTAAACCTCTTCAAAAGAATTGGGTTGATTCTAAATTTATGTAAGAGTCCATACGGATCTTATAATGTCCACCAAATGGATGATTACAAGGCTAACATGTGCAATGATGCTACATAATCAAACAACTATGAAAGTAAGTATGGTCATACAGGGCAAGAAGTACTCACAAGAGCAACGCAGTGTGCAGTATAGTTGCGAGATTCTGTTGTCCCTTGAGAACGAATGTTCTTCTGCTAACAGTTTCCGTACAAGTGAGACATTAAGGCAAATGCAGAAATGTAGTTCAAATTGTGATGTGATAGCATAGACAGTACCTTACGCTGCAGCCGAGACCAATGTGTAATAAGATTATTCCAGTCACCGTCGGATAAATGTAGCACCGGAGACTTTACAGAAATTTTGTACAGAGGCTTGCCATCGAAGTGCGCTTGCCTCAGGTAGGAACAGTACTTCATCAACGAGTGCTTGAAAAGCGCAACCAACCCTTGCTCGTCTTCACAATGCAGTTTGCTCCTCGCCTATTTAAAAGAATGAAGTCTTGTGTCTTCTGTCAGCAGAAACATATGCAGTAATGACCATGAATAACATTAGTACATTACTTACGCATAAGTTGCGGAGGAAGACTGGAAATTGTTCTGTGTCTGCAGTATAATCTTTCCATGAAGGAAAGATGCGCACAAAGTTCCTGACAACAACATAAGCTTCATCTTCTAAACTGGGAAGAAATGGAACAAGGGTCCTATGTGCTGCAATTGGGGCTCTCTCTGGTTCGGAAAGGGATTTGGCAACTGGATTTGGTGTAATCTTTGCTGGAATGGGGGTTTTGCGTCATAGAGCTGGTGCTATATCAACTGGCATAATCATACTGTTTGCTGCAGTTGGGGTCTGCTGAGTTCGGGCATCAGAAATGACCAGTGTAGTAGGGCTAGAGTCTGCTAGAGTTTGGGTGTTTTGTGGGTCAGGTGATATTGCAACTACACCTAATGGGCTATTTGATTTATCAGGTGCCACTACCTTTTCCAAATACTTTGCTTGTGCTCCTCCATGATCAGCAATCGCCCTCTTCCTATTGAAGGTCTGATACACAAGAACATCATTTGAATGGATAAATATTGTATGATGATAGATGGAATATGTACTGAAAATGGATAGGCAGGGCGTATTCACATACACAATGTGTAAACTAAGCTAATGGCAGTTCAACAAAGTAGAAGCAATGCAAAGCATCAGTTGCAAGATATGTGTGAGCAATGTAACCTTGGAAAGTTAGAGCAAGTACCTTGATTGGTGAATAAGATAGGGCATCTTCCTCCGACTCCTCCACTAGGGAGCTACATTGACTTAGGTCTCCCTCTAGCTCAGAATCACTGTTAGGGTCATATTCTGAGCATGAATTTGTAGGTGGAGAGCATTTGCATTGCATTGCGTCAAGACTTGATTTCAGTCCCTTAATGCCAAGTTTGACAGCCATGGCATTCTTCTGCTTTATTCTTTTCATGCGCGCAAGCTCATAATCATTCTGATGCTGTTCAGAATCTGAGATTCATGAAAACATAAAAAGTAGTCAGATTATCTATGGAATACATTGCGGATTTAATTCGAAGAGTGTCTCCCTATAAACCCCTGTATATGCAAAGTTCACCCCCCAACCATGCTGACCAGACCACACACATAAATACAAACCCCTTATGTCTCTATAACAGGCTGGCACACATTTCAAAAATGAAGTAGGAACATTAGAATCATATGAAATTCGTATTTGAACAAATAAACTAAGCAAGTATGAGTGGCATAATGTTTAGCTTCAAGGGTTGAGTGTTGGTAGTGCGACACAAAGCAAGTAGGCAGATTGTATTCCATGTAAAAGATCGAAACCTATGTAAAAGCGGGAAATGACACTTTCTTTCTATACAATGCAATGTTCGTTGCCCACACATGATGGAAGAGATCACATAGTGAAATACTATTCACTCATGTCTACGGTTCCAGTATTTACAAACAGGGTGTTCCACCGTAAAAGAATATTGACAACAAATACGACAAGGCAAGCATAGATGTAGTGAATCAATCATTTACTTGTGAGCTTACTAGGACAAGTATGCAGAATTGTAACTGCAGTAAGAGACCGTCTAAAATCTGAATGAAGAAGTTTGTCTAGAACTTATTGTTTGCAACTAATCGATGTGAATAATTGGATACTATATCAAATGAGTAAGAAAGAGAAGTAAAATTTCAACAAACCTGGCTTGCAGTAGTAATGTGGGTCAATGTCACTACGACCAACAATCCGAAATGACTAGTGTCTGTTCTGAGGGCCGGAATTTTGAAAACCCTATGAACTTTAGAGGTACTAAAGATTACCAAAATACATCTGAACCAGTAAGTGTAGGTAGCACTGAGCACTAGGGATGCAAGCGGCGTCCCACATAACCCGCGAAATGAACAAATTAGTTCCCAAATGGCCGGAAACTTACCACTAAACTAGAGATTGATTTATACTACACTGTAGCCCGCAAACCTGACCGCTCTGCATCCCAACTGAGCACACAACAAACCCTAATGACAGTCCTGCCTAATGAGTAAAGAATCAATTAGAAAATGGGTGATGAGGAGTGGCTGCTGAGTGTTGAGGAAGTATCTCAGGATAAATAGGGTTGGCTTGGTGGGTGCTGCACGCCTGAGCCCTGAACGGACTAGGAAGGTAGGCACGGCGGCGCGCCCGGGCAGCGGTGACGCGGTTGGAAGAGCGGCTCCTGGCCTCCTGTTAGTCCAGCGTCTCCTCCTAGAGTCATGCCGTCCGGGGACGGCAAGTCGCCGGCGAGGCAGGCGGCTGGGGACGAGTAGAGATCGGAAGCGCGCAGCAGAATAGAGGGGAATCGGGGTCTGGGACGACCCAAAATCCCAGGGTGGGCCAGCCCACCGTGGGCACCCTGTAGAGATACACACCCGAGCGGCGAACATGCATTTTCGAAACTAAGTTAGGAACATTTAGCTAACCAATTAAATAACTCTTTTTTAATAATATCAGATTCGTATTTGAACAACTAAGCTTGTTTAGCTTGATGGGTGGAGCAGTGTTATTATGACACGAAGTACATATTCTGATCGTATAGTGATCATAAAAGGGGGAAACTCTAAGCATATTTTTTAGCAAAAGAGGGTTTCCCCTCCGATTTCTATTAAATAAACCACCACGGAACCAACATGATCAATTAAACACTAAGCATGATCAATTAAACCGTATTATGGATGTGCCATGGCAGATTTGAAGCTACAAACCGTAGAAATGATATTTAGCATCCATTGTTTGCTTCGAACTAAGAACTAAATTCTAAGAGCTGAAAAGAAAGTAGAGCAACCAAGTTAAGATCTATTTTCTGGTTGAGATCAATAAGTTGAGGAGATATGAAGTACCACCTCTCTTGTGGCACCGTGTAGGCATCCGGGGTGCGATGGCTATCGGTGGCGTTGAAGCAGATATGCGATGGTAGACGGGTGCATCGGGGGATAAGTCCCGTTGTGGTGGAAGAGAAGGTCATGTGAGCGGCCCCGACAAAGAGGACGACGACGCCGATGAAGCGAGAGGACGCGATCCAAGGCTATTGGTCTGTCGCCGTGGATGAGAAATATCCATCTCTAGCATTGGACGACGCGGTCCTGGTAGGCGCTCTGGCATGGTGGAGGACGGTGGCGATGGATGTGGTGGAGGACGGCGGCGATGGATGGGGTGGCGGATGGAGGCTGGTGTGGGGATGGGGTGTTCTAGCGCGAACAGTGTATGAATCGGAAAATGGAGGGAGAGGTACGGGGAACCATGTTTTTGGGACGCGCCTGTCTGAAATATGGGAAAGTTACGAACTTAGCCCCAGTTTAAAATTTGGACGTCTCGTCGGTTGGGGATAGGACGGTAATCTCGCATCTCGCCTATATTTGCCCAGAGCGATTTCGGGCGAGGAGAGGGTGGTTGGCGCCCATGGTTGGCGCCCATGGTGTATGAATGGGTCTAACAGGTAGGGCGGTTGTGTCACGTCTGAGTGATGTTACAAACCTGCCCCTATTGAAAATATTTGCCTACATCGATTTCGGCTGTGTCGAGTTTGTTTTGCCGCCCACCGTGTATGAATGAGGAATGGAGGGAGAAATAGAGGTCTTTCGGACGAGCTTGAATCAAATGTGTTTTGCCGCCCATGTTTGACGCCCACCGTGTCATAATGGGCTCAGAGGCGGTCGTGTCACGTCTAACTGAAGTTACTAACCTACCCCTATTTAGAGCAGTGGAAATCGGGCCGATGGATTGTCCGTGTAATGGGTAGACAGTAATTTCCATCTCCCAAATAGTTGGCTTCGGGCAGCCGATATGGGAGTGGACATTTTGCCGCTTCTTTCGAATTTTGGGACAATAAGCATCCATGTTTACCCTAGCAACTAAATTCAAATCCATTTTGTATTCCTATATCGATCTTTATAAATCATTCTACGTGTTTTTATATATCTTCAAAAGGACAACAAAGATGTATTCCACTGTCATATATGAATATGGTTCACAAATGCCGATACTCAAATTCTGAAGCTAGAATCCAGTTTAAGGTGAATTCGAATATTTGGAACACTTCATGCCCAACTCAAATGTCACACGCAGCATAATGTGTACTCCCATTTAGATATGTACACAAGCGATGTATCAAGATTCAAATACCGAGTCAGTCAACCAAGAATGTACAGAACTAACAGACATATAAACACTTATAAAGTATATGGATCAATAATATCAACTAACATACATAAGCCAGGCCGCTGTACTTTTTTTTGGCTACAACAACATCCTTTTTTTAGCCAGCATCTTGGCCCTTTCCGATGCGTGCCACTTATGGTCCATCTATACTACTACTATTGCTGAATGCACATTCAGCCCAATTGGCATATTTGTAGGTCTAGCACAGCAATCCAAATGAAATGTCTCCGAGTCTTATCGATTAATACAGACTTGTGCTCAAATAAAATTACAAACCAAAAAACCAAAAAAAACAATTATTACAAGATCTCTAAAACAAATGGTTTGATTGATTACATGAACAGACAACACAAAGGTTATTCGATGACGGAAAGAACATTTCACCTATGATTTACTAAGTAGGAATTTAATTTCCTTTTTTTCCTTCAGGACCTTAACAATTTGGTCAGTCTCAGCTTGCTTCGTTTTGAAATCCACCAAATATTTAATGGTTGTCTTACTACTTGTGATTGTGCTGTTTGCTTCCTCAACATGTCAACTTCATCTCTAAGTGCAGAAGCAGAATTTCTTTCTACCACTAGTTTAGCCTCTAGAGCATCTGCAGTTGGCAATTCATAATGCACGATTGGGCCTGTGCCACTGCTGTGGGATGATGCAACATCCATGGTGACCTTGCTCTTTGATCTTGGGCTAACCTGTTTTGCCATTAAAGTTCCGAGTGGATACAGAAAAGTTGGAAGTTAGCAAAACATCTCAACTGGGAGTTATAACATCAAACCAGTTAAACAAACAAGGAATTAAAGAGTTTCAATTGGATGCTGAAAAGTAGTTATTAACATCATTGTAACCCGCTCTTGCAGCAGCAAAGCAGTTAAACAAACAAGTAGATATTTAAGTTAAGGCAAACGGGTAATTCTTAGCAGTAAGTATCAAACATATATATAGGCGCAGTCTACAATATGATTAACAGGCTGTGGCATTATGTAATCAGTAGCAAACTAAATTAAGCCAAGCAACGTAATTGAACAATTTTGCAAAAAGTGGCTAACTAAAATTCCGAGAAGCAGGTAACTGAACTTATGCTAGTTCTTTGTACAGGCACGCTGCAATTTCTTTTTCGCTTACAAGGTTGTACGAAGGAGTCAATGGCATCAATTGCTTAGATACGCAGTCCCAATACTTCTTTCTTCCCACACTGCATTGGTAAGTCGAATGGTTAATCTGGTAAGATGGTGCGTCCTTGATATGTTATATGAGGACATGTAGTCAGACTAGTTGTAGCCACACACATCACACTAGCTTTTATTGTATATTACTTTTGGCATATCGAGATCTAAGCAATCTACAATAGGATGAAAAGACTGGCATCCTTCACAATGTTGGCGAACTCAGTTCATAGAAACAAGAAATTCAACCATTATGTGGGTAAATCAAAAGCGCCACTGGAATATTTTTCACTACCCAATCATACACGCAAAAAGGGGCGACGCCACCATAGGGGCTGGTATGGGCGGCCGCCTCAGGTGGCTGGAAAGTGTGCACCTAGTTTGAGTCATCCAGGTTGGCCCAGGCTAGTTTTGTTTGTCCCAACGCACGAGTAGGCAATGTAAAAAATGAAGAAATATGTTTAAATTTGGATGGGCCAATAACATAAGTGCAAGGCAGGCCATATAGCAGGCTCGCGGCCCAAACGAGCACCTCCCATATCGATCGACAGCAGGAAAAATCTCAATTGATTCGCTCCAGCCTCTAGTCTGGTTCGCTCCTAACCTAGCCGCCGCTGGACAGACCAACACAGCACTTCCTCGCGCCCTCGCTGGAGGGCGGTCGCCGGGCTTCAAGCGAACGGAAGGACAAGAAGATGAAGATCCAACCCTGGATGTAGCCTGCATGGGAGGCACTGGCGGCAGCACGGGCATGGCATCATGCTTGCGCAAATGGACAGTCGCAGCTTGCAAGAGTAGCATGCGCAACGAGCAGGTACATCACATCCCTGATTATATCAAATTCAACTCTTCAATTTCTGGCCAATAGTTAAACCTGACGGTGTTGTAAAACTGCTTGTATGTAGGGAATCTATGAGAAAATGAAACCAATTTCTACTTATTTTATAACTCCCCCAATCAATACTGAACTGACTGAATCTGATGTATCGTATCAAGTTTCCGATGCAAACATACAAGCTCATGTTGTTCTTGAGCCTGAAGTGTCTAATGAACAGACTGCTAATGAAGGATTTGATGCGAACATTTTACATGCTCCTGGTGATGAACATATAGTGTCTAATGAGGGATCTAATGCAAGCATTTTGCAAGCTCATTGAAGGATTTAGTGTCTAATGATGATCTGCTATGTTGAGAGAGACAGAGATTTGCAGGCATTGATGACAAGCAAATTATAGTACATTTTCATAGCTTGAGGAAACGTCGAGGCCATCTACCAGAAAGTCCCCGTATCATGACAACATAGCATAAATACTTTTCTAATCTGTTGTTTGAAACTATTGGCATACTTGTGCAGGATAGATATATTGACATGCAGTTTGCGCACTGGTTATAGGTACAATTACACTTCGATATTTTCAGCCAGAGACGAATAATTCAAGCAGGTACAGACCATGTTTCTAGTCCTTGTACACCATGTTGCATTTTGTGTTTTTTGGTGCTTGCGTCATTTAGTGTTTATAATCTGAACTACTTTGGATCATTAGCTGGTTTTCAAAGTGCATGTAGCTTCACATTTCTCAAGTTATGTTGATTTCCGGAGTGCAAGTGCCTTCGTATTTTTTAAGTTAAATGTTCGCCCCTGGTAACTTGAATTCGTGGATCCACCACTGCACACAAATCATACACGAATGCCAGTACAAATTAAATGAAATGCAGGGACTTACGCTAGCTCATTGTACAGGCTCACTGCAGCTCTACTTGCGCTTGGGATGTTCCATGTACAAGTCCATGTTACCACTTGCTTGGATGTGCAGGGCTTGTGCTCCTTGCATCCCCCTCTGCATTTTTGACACTTCGAATGGTTGATCAAATAAGAGGAATCGACCTTGATGTTGTACCGGAGGACAGATACATACAAGGTTATACGGGTGTGCAGGATTTGTACCAGATCCCGTAGCGCCGTCATGCTTCGTTAAAAAATGGATTTGCTTGTTTCAGATGATATCTCCAGAAGAAATAAGAGTTAAAGTCAGAGTTGCATAGGCGTGTAAGCTAAGAGAGCAGTGAAAGGATATCCAAACATCGTCGGAACAGTGCACAAGGGAGGGATGTGTGGATACCTAGTTCGGGCCGATGTTTGGGCATGCTCACCTAGCTAGAGTGCGGGTCACTTCAGAGCCGTTGAGGGTGATGCGCTATCGTTGGCTGGCCGTGCACGGATGCAGATCTTGAGTGGCAGTGGAGCGCTATGATGCGGTGGACGAGACCGTTGGTGAAGCCCCAACGGCTCGGGGGGCAGACGTGCGATGATGTGCTCGGTGAAGTAGCCCCGGTGAGCTGGGAGATGACATCGGTGAAGTGCACCAGATCCGGTGGAACTCGGTGTCTGTGAGGCACGTCGGTTGCGGCAGCCGACGTTGTCGGTGGACCACCCGGTGCGGTGGACGAGGGCGTAGATGAGGTAGCTCCGGTGCGGTGGTGAAGCGCGACCGTCGTCTTCATCGTCGTCGTCCGGCACAGAGGTGGGGAAAGAGATGAGACGAGGGGCGATTCAAACTTTGCTTGGGTTGATAGTGAATTAGGGATTTGAGCAGTCTGGGCGCTGAAGGGGACAGTGTAGAAGAGAGATTTTGCAGGGCTGGAATTGGGGCCGCCAGATATTTCAATCCGAAACATGGAAGAGCAAACTTATTTTGTCGTCGTCCTTCTTTT
>NC_041385.1:840613967-840631458 GCF_002162155.2 Triticum dicoccoides
ATGACATGTGGGCCCAACAGGTGGCTGGCCCACATGTTAGTGACCCAAAGGCAGGTGCCTTTAAGGCACCGAAGCAACGTCCACCCCGACACGACCCTGGTCTGCCTGGTGCGCCTACATTTGAGAATGCAAACGAATCTTCTTTCATTTGCAAAAGAATCTGTATGTATTACCATGCTCGTGTTTTCCTTGCAATAATTAGTCATTCGAAACGAGATACTCCCTCCGTTCACTTTTGTAAGTTGTTTCAGACAACTTAAAATGAACTGTTTTGCACATTGTCTAAAATGTCTTCAAGGTCTTATAAAAGTGAACAGAGGGAGTACTATAAATTAATTAATGAGGAGTTATTTGAAAAAAAATCGAAATGGTATCCTCGCTAACGTGGATTAGAGTGTGTGTCGCATAATTAGTTATTTGAATTAGAGCATGTGTCACGTAGCGATCTCCAATTCTAACGTGGATTTGGCATTTCACTATATCCACGCTACTTTTTAAATACAAATTCGTATGTATATGATGAACACCATGGTAGTGAGAAAACTTTTGGATGGATTCAAACATATGACCTACAAAAAAGCACAACAAATCGAGTCAATGTCAACTTTTCGTAACTTAGTATGGCATGAATTCGAAATAATTACTCGTATGCATGGTCCTCAGTTCAAATCTTACAATGTACTCCGAATTGAAACATCGATGTTAAGTCTCGTACTATGTACATTCAACCCCCCCCCCACACACACGCTATATACTTCATGTATCAGTCAATCATCCTCTCTTACCACCTTAGGAAGCTATCAGTTTCTAACACACGTTCATTCTTTCTCTCCATGTTTCGATCTCTAAGTCTCTCAACTACACAACCCCTTTTTCCACTCTGTTACCAAATGTATTTACCTCACACACCCGTCATTGCACCCCATGCTGAGCTTTCTCTCTCTCTCTCCCCCTCTCCCTCTCACCCTCTCGCGCTAAATACATGCATTGCCAGTCTACCCCCTCCCAACCTCTCGTGCACACGCACGCACGTTGTATATCTAGGACACTCCCTCAAGACTGTCTCACTCTTTCTTCTGCACGGCGGGCCACACTCGCTCAATCTTGCTCTCTTTATCTGAATCTCGTTTAACCTCGTTTTCTTTCACACACAAATGATATATCTCCCTGTTTGGGCCTCGATTGACACACTCTATACTCTCTCACGCAGATTGTCTATCTAGGTCAGTCCATCCAAGCTGCCGCCACTCTTTCGACCTCATGGCGGGCCACGCTCACTCAATCTCTCTCTCTCTCTCTCTCTCTCTATGTCTCGATGGACCTCGCTCTTTCTCGGACAAAAACGATATATCACCATGTTTGAGCCCAATTTGACCTATTCACATTGTATACTCTCTCACACACATTGTCTATCTAGGTCACTCTCTCCAACCCGTCTCACTCTTTCGATCGCACGACGACCCTATGTGATCGATTGACCTTGCTTCCTCCCACGCACAAAATATATCTACACGTCTGTGACTGAATCATCTCTCAAGCTCTATCTTACAGCCCTCACCCTTGCCAAAATCTCAATCGGACAATATTTCTCCAGAGCACATATATCTGTCCAATGAATGTCGGACCACACTCACTTTGTCTCTCTATCTATATGTCTCTCGATTGACCTCGCTTTCTCACACCGTATCTTCCACGCATTGAAGCTACTACCTCTCCATCCCTCGCAAAGCCGGAGCTATTTACATTGCGAGTGGCACTTCAACCTTGGATTAATTTGTGTAGGCATTTATTCCGATCGGTTTAGATTGTATTTTCGTAGCATTCGGCCCACAACTACTCCAAACACCGTTGCAACCCCCGCAACTCCCCTAGTTGATTTCCCTCTGGCTCGGTCATCACTTTCTTGCACGTCCTTTCTCGCCGTCAACGTCGCACCATGGTATTATTGCAAAAAACTATGTTGTCCTCTTTAATTATTATAAGTAAGCTACAACACTACACACCGATAGTCCACTTAGAATGGAACAAAATTCGACCCACAAATTAAAGTGCTACAAACTACACACCGAGGGGCCCACATGTCATGAAACAAATTTGGACCCATATACAAATTAAAAAATAAAGGACGAGGATCGAACATTCAACCGGGCCTTCAAGCCGCACGTCAATAGGCAACATACGTAGAACATCAATGTTTGTTGTACCCCCCTTTGTTCACAAAATGTTTTTATATTACCACAACCTATTTAATGGATAACATGTAATATTATTTTTAGTACTATTCGCCTTCACTTACTGGTGGGTTCCATGTGTGCTCTCTCTCTCTCTCCTCCCCTTCTGCGTTTAGACGCACGGGCAAACACGAAGAACTCGCGGACGATGTTGCCGTTGACCATATCTGGACGCGTTCACAAGTCACGGCACCAGTTTCACGTACTAGCAGCACTAGTCAGTATGTACGTGCAATGCACGTTAATTTGGAAGTATATTAAGTGCATCCGAATATTAAGTAGGATATTATTTGCGTCTTATTATGCGATTAGCACTATTTTTGGCATGAAATTAACTGCATGCTAAACGTGTTGAGCGCTCGACATTGAAGCAGTCTAGGTCGTTGCATGACAAGGAATACATGTTGTTTGATGACGTTTTATATTTAATTTGATACGGCTCTAGCAGAACATTCAATCGATCAAACCATAGATTTCATTCAGTCTGACTCCGACTTTAAATTATACGATGATCGATATAAAATAAACGGAAATGATAAATGTTCGGATTCTAAGCATGGCAATCCGAACGTTTTTCATGGAAAATTTAGATTATGTGGCGGCGGCGGGGGCGTCTTGCGGTGGGAAGCGGCTCCTCTGCCGTGCTCTGTGTGTCGTTGGGCCACTGACCGACCGCGACGGTGGCGTCTTGCGCCGTTGTTGGCATACTCCTGGACGTTGGCCTAGCTTCAAGGAAGGCCAAAATATTCTGGACTTTGGAGCGAGTCAACTGGCGGGAGGAGGCGACTGGCGTTGGTGCAAGGAAGCGGTCGACGGCGGCCATCCATGCCGCTGAGGGGGGCACTGGCACCCACGCGGGGACAGGCGTTGTCAACAGCGCGGCGGAGACATTCGTGTGCACGGGCACCAGCACGGGCGCGCACGTCAGTGCACGCGCAGGCGCATGCGCTGGCAGGTGCACGGGCACCGGCACGGGCGTGCGCGTCAGTGCACGCGCAGGTGCATGTGCTGGCATGTGCACGGGAGCGTGAAAGTCGGCGGGGACCTCGTGGAACCCCGTGGGATCAAGCTCGGTGACAATGTGTGGCTCGCAGCCCATCAATGCCACGGGGATGGGCGCTAGCACAGTCGGGCGATGAGAGCCGGAACGGGAGCGGGGACAGGCGCAGCGTCTTCCCGCAAGGCCAGTTCAAGGTCGTCCCAAAGCGCCTTATGTTCTTGAGACTCCGGCTGGGTGTCTTCCTCAGGAAACTGGAACACTAAGGGCAGACCATCGTGATGCGGCATGGCGTACATTTAGGTCAGGCTAGTTGGAGGTAGACGACAGGAGAATCGGAGAGGAAGAGAGAAGATTGTAGCGATACCGTGTAGTGCGGGGTTGATTTTAAACTGCGGCGTCGGCGACATTAAAACTGGGAGCAGTTGGAAAGGGCTCGCCACCCGGTGAGCATGCACAGCGGTCTGCTCGCACGCCTCCCTGTCAGCCAGCGGAGCGATCTGCTTGCACGCCTCCCGTCTACTCATCACATGCTTGCTCGGACGGCACCTGTCGATGAGAAGCGGGGACTCGTGGCGGTACGAAACGCCCACGGTTTCAATAGTGAAAATGTTTGCCTTAACGTGATAAGTCTTTGTTCCAAAATACCTTGGCTCTTCATTTGTGCAACTTGTCATAAGCAGCTTGTCTCAAATTGAAGAAAAAACTTATGAAGTAATATTTGTGGCATATCACGTGACCATGCTTAGTTTCAAGAATTCATGCTCACTTTTGGATTTTCTGAAATTTAAGATCCAGGATTCGAAACAATATCATAACCTGCATCATGCAATAAATTTTCAAGCCGTACATCTGTCCTGTTGTATTTCTTAAGAAAGGATTTGGTCAAACATTTTGCTTAGTTAGACTTCAGACAAGTTATATATGCAGAGTAAAATGATAATCCTTCTGTACCAGTGCATTGCCTGATATATTAACTCAAGTATTAGGCAGGAACAAACGGGCTCAATTCTGTGCTCATCCTGGTGTAGTAGTACTAGTACAAGGCAATGCAGTTGACGGGTGACCTTGACGAGCGGCGACCGAGGGAATTGAACCATGCTCGGCACGGTAGGTAACGTTCTCTAGTTTTTTTTGAGGGAACGTTGTCTAGTTACGAAAGCATCCCTCCGTTGTTCATCGGTAGTCATTATGGACCGGGGACATGAGGGGAATTTCCAAGGGCTGGAATTCTGGCCGCCAGATATTTCGACTTGAAACGCTGAGGCTTGACTGGTTGGGGCTGCCTAATGTGCGTACCATGCACGCCACCGAAGGACACAAGCCCGGTTTTATTTTTTATTTTTTAGGATCAACAGGGGCCAAGGTCTGGCTGGTACGCCGTTGTGTCCTACCATTCGAGAATACGAAAGGAACCTTTTAAATTGCCGAACGAATCTATGTGTATTACAATACTCGTATTTTCCTTGCAAATACTAATCTTAATGTGGTAATTGATTTATGATGAGTTGTTGAATTAGAGTGAGTTTGTGATATAGTGATCTCAACGTGGATTTCACATTTCATGGTATCCCTAGTAAGTTTTCCAATGCAAATTCAAATTTAAAAGATGAACAATATGACCACACACACACACACACAGACACACACGCACGAACACAACAACAATCCAATAAGTATAGTGCATCTATTTTTCCAAACCATGCATGTATGACACGAATTCAAAATACTCCTTCTATTCCTAGATATTAGTCTTTAGAGAGTTCAACAAGTGACTACATACGGAGCAAAATGAGTGAATCTAGACTCTAAAATATGTCTATATACATCCATATGTGCCAGTCCATTTGAAATCTCTAAAAAAACTAATATTTATAGGAACAAATGGAGTAAAATGTAAGACATGCATGGTTCTCAGTTCAATATTTAAAATGAACATGAGACTGAAACATGAATATTAAGTCTAGTACTACAGTACATGCGAATGTTGTGTTTAGGCGGAGCTATGATTGTCGGGGGTCAACCCCTCGACCTTAGATAAAATTGTGGAACTCTATTTAGGGTTGTTTAGATTATATTTGTCCCCACCCTCACTACCACCGATTGGTTGTGCACCCCCCATACCTCCTCCCCGGGAGAATATCATGTGCCCCCATACCTTAGATGCAATATGCCGATACGAGTTGCTTGGAGCTTGTAGCTCTGAGATATAGCAGCTCACATGACGAGTCTTAATATTTTAATAGGAAACCTTGATTAGTTTGAGAATTTCACACAATTTGTACAAAAACTACTCAGATGCCCTTGGATCACATATCCAACAACCTCGAAGCTCGTATCACCGTAGCATCTAAGATGAAGGAGGACATCATATTCTCCTGTATGTAAGAATATCATGTGCTACCACACCTTAGATGCTTTGGAGATACAAGCTCTTCGGAGCCATTGGATTTATGACCCAACACCTCCTCGGTGGTTTGAATGATTTTTTGCAGAAAAGCCCCAAAAGAGTCCGGCCACTGCTTACAAGCACACAGACTGCTCAGATGCCATTGGATCTCAGATCACACGACCTCGAAGCTCGGATCACCATAGCATCCAAGCTGCAATAGCACCTTATGTTTTCTAGCACAGCAGTATATGAGGTGCTCCCGCACCGTAGATTCTATGGTGATATGAGTTCACCGAGATCTAACGGCCCACAGTAGGATGGTTTGAATGTTTTTGCAATATACGACTGATAGAGTTTGGGAAATGCGCAGAAAGTACAAGTATTGTGTCGTCTGATCACTGATCAGACGACCTAGATGCTCATATCACCGTAGCGGGTAATTAAGCCACAGGGAGCACCTAATATGAGCAACGGGGCGCCGTTGGATCGAAGATGCAGTGGCACCCACGAGGCCTGAATGTTTTATTTCAAAAAAAACCTTTGGAGAGTTTGGAAATTAAACATAATTACAAAGACTACTCCCCAGCCATTGGATCTCACTTCCAACGGTGTAAAAACTTGTATCACCACGGTATCTAAGCTGCGGGGTGGATGTGATATTCTATGCCGCTGTCATTTTTGTTCGTAAACTTGCAAAATATGTGTAACTCGTGCCTTTACTTGTCTAACCGCGCAAAGTGTTTGTTCAAAAAAAACCATCCTACACTGAAATATCGGAACAACACATGGGGGTCCCACTTGTCATTAATCAAATTTGGACCTAAAACCAACAAATCTGAAAGAGGAGATTGGAACTAGCAACCTGGACTAAAAAGCGTAAGTCGATAGCCTGAGTAGAGTAGAGTAGAGTAGAGGGAGTGCCTCGTCAACACGTGCATGACCGTTGTCTCACTTACTGCTGGGTCTCAGGTCCACGATCTCAATCTCTCTTCTCTCCATCATCTAACCTTTGCACGGGCACACACAAAGAGCGGCGCTAGCTTGCCGTGGTGTTATTACAACAACAAAAAAAAGCTTGGAAAATAGAAGAATCGCCTAGAACAAGAGACGTTGTGGCTGGTCGAGACGGAGCTAACCACATCTATCCTCCGTGCCAGGTTTGCATGATGAAGTTGTGTGGCTAGTGGGGTGTTTTCGACCGACTGGCTAGGTCCCGAGGTCGAACCATAGGTACTACTAGAGTTACTGCCAACGTTTTATACAGTACTCCCTCCGTCTAGGTGAGTAAGTCATCGTGACCAAGGAGGAGGGGAAAACGAGAGACCTTAATGTTTATTTGCTAATTAATAACATTGCATGCAATGAACTAACCACTGCATCTCGTGTTTGGTAGTCTCAAATCATTAAAAGCATGCATACCCCTCATCTCTTATTGGTTGATATGTCAAGAAACAAGAAACGAGATAGAAGTTAATGCACCACGCGTAAGTGTTTTGGGATTATTTGATTTTCGTAAGATGACCTACACACCTAGACGGAGGGAGTATATTTTTACACGCACATTTTTCCTCCATGCCGAGACGTGGCGCACCCTACCGCGCGGTTTCGGGGTCCTCCCGGGTGGTGCACGCATATATTCTTCCTAACGTGGGACGCCCTACTGCGTGTTTTCTGGGTCCTCCTCGGTCGTAGCGCCGAAGCAAGTAAATGAGTGGTCAAATCACGAAAGACCACCTTTCCCGCCGAGTACATCAGTGAAGCACGGTGGCTAGCTAGTTGGGCTAGTTCGACCGATTAGCTAGGCCGCCGCCACATTTGTTTTTTCACCCCTTGTTTTATCTACTTGCCGGTAGGTAAATTTAAATATCGACCGCGGTGTTGCTCTGGTGTTTGGGTGCGATAGGATTTTTAATTTTTTGATTGACGGGAGCAGGGGCGGTAGAATTTTTAATTTTTTGATTGACGGGAGCAGGCGCGGCAGCAATTTGTCACGATGACTCCGCCTGTAAAACCCGCTGCTCCCTGATGTGAGAAGTCGTCGACTGGTGTTTTACCGTGGTGAAAACCAAAAGATTCCCCGCTCCTCGGCTGGCTCCCTCCGCCTTCCCGTAGATTGCATCGCCTTTCAGCCGTTTCGCCCCCTTTGCTTCCTCTCCCTGTTGCTTCTACCTGGTGCCATGGCAGCGCAGCAGATCACGGAGTCCGAGGTGAGGCGCCTGACTCAGGAGCTCCATGCCAAGGATGCGGAGCTCAGGGCTGAGGACGTGTAGCTCCATGAGCTCAAGGAGGAGAGGAGTGCCATGCTCCTCCGTTATGTGCGGGAGTTCACGGAGCTTCAAAAGCGGCAGGCGTCCACCACAAAGATGCTCGAGGCGTCGGCGACATTGCGGTAGAAAGCGGGAGTTATGATAGGCCGTCAGGGGAGCCGGCTGGAGCGCGAGCGGGCCGATCATGATGAGGTACAGGATCGCCTCAGCCACTTGGTGAACCAAGTTGCCAAGAACGTGTAGCGGCTGCGCCATGCCTACCATCGTGCCAGCACGACGATGCCGGCCGTCAGGCTAAACCCGTTTGATCACCCGGTCGACTTCAACGAGCTGCGGCTTCCTGAACTGGTCTCCTTCTTCACCTATATCTTCGAGGAGCTGAGCCGTCTCCGCGCGATGGTGGGGGCTGAGCTGGACAAGGAGGGGTTGCGGGATACCATCGCCGTTGCCGGACGAATCCTTTCAGGGCTCCGTCACCGGAATCCATTCATGCCATTGTACGCCGTCTTTGACGAGCTGGCTCCCGTGGACCGGGAGCGGGCTCTGTGGGCGGTTGCACCCTGCATCACCAATGTCATGCGCCTCGAGAAGCAGAGGGATTTCGGTGGTGTTTAGGCACCCTCTGCATGGGCATGTTCATGTCTCGGCGCAACATGACCGTTGGATCAAACTCAGACGGTGCAGATCAGTCACTGTAGCACAAAGCGTGTGGGTGTGTTTGGTTGCATTCTCATCTCAATATAGTTGTTTCCTCTTCGTGTATTTTTGTTAACCTACTAGTGTGGACTCATGCACCCTTAATGCACTCTGCCAAACACCCAAAAGTGGGTCGAGAAGGGAACTTTTGCTCCCATCCCGTGCACCCTTCATACGGAATTCCCCTTCATACACCCTGCCTAACACTATTTGTGCTTCATATGGTTCATGTTTCATGGAGTACTGTAGCACCGTACTCTCCGTGCGCTGTAGACCTACTTCTGTTAACATTGATCTCACCGTTCATTCTTGACCGGACAGTAAAAAAAGCGGTACTATGTTACATATAGGAGTAGTTGACATGCGCACAACATCATTTGTTATCGTCATATCTTACTATACTAGCAACAAGATTGTCTAGTACTGACGTATGAACCACTTCACATGCCTAGTAGCAGGAGCACTGTGTATGTTCAAGTGGCTGCCGTGTTTCGCACTCCTCCACCGTAAGAGTGGAAACGCTTGCTGTAATCATTTTTTTCTTTAGAAAAACAGTGGACACGATCTACCGTGCGGATCCTCCTCCAGCCATGCGCTAAATTACTCACTTTTGCCGACATGTGGGACAGCCAGCACCTGGGTCCACCGGCCATGCACTAAATTACTCCGTAGTAGAGTGACGATAGACTACCCCGATCGAAGCGCCGCAGTAATGCCCAATGAGCCGTCAAATCACAAAACCCCCTCCTTTCCAGCAGTAAGTTGGACGGACGAAGCAACCATCATTTCACTCTTCTCTCTCAGCTTCCTCTCTTGAAGAAAACCCGCACTCTCTTTGCTTCTCCCTCATCTCGTTCCTCCTTTCACTTTTCTCTCTCAGCTTCTTCTCTTGGATGGACGCTGGAGCACCGGCCGACATGATGTCTATGGCTTTGGCCAAAACCATCGAGGATCGTGGTACGAAGAAGCGCAATCACCCTGCTGAGACTACCGCAGACAAGCTCAAAGCCATCGCCTTGTCCAAGCCCCCCTCTCCGGGATCCCTCGTTAAGCAAGTCCAGGTAATGTCTCTTGTTGACGATCTTTTTCTCGATCTTGATCGTGTTTTTTCATCTAACATGCAGTACTAGTACTGGTAGTACAACTTTCTGGGTGATCTTGCATGTGATTTTAGTGTGCCAAATGATGGTTCTAAATTCCTCTTTTGACCAAAACATGCGAGAGGTTGACACTGATTTCTTATAGATTACTTTCAACTACTCCCTCTGTTCCAAATTTCTTGTCTTAGATTTCTCTAGATACGGATGTATCTAATACTAAAATGTGACTTGATACATCCGTATCTAGACAAATATAAGACAAGAATTTTGGGACAGAGGGAGTACTTTATGAACTTCAATGCTACCTTTGAAGAGGGTATATTTGCCTCAGTAACTTGTGTTATGGATATTGCAAGTAATCCCTCTGCTCTCATGCCTTTGAAGACATGTTCTAGTGTCTTTGTTCACTCATTTCTGTGCGTATATGTAGTCATATATGGAGTATAATATCGAAAATCATCTTATATTTCTGAACGGAGGTAGTAATAAAATATGGTTTCTGTTTGAATTAGAACCAGGTCCGCGGTGGAGATGAAGTTCTCAAAGTCATGCCGTGTGAACTGGAAGACCTGGGGATGAGTTCTACTGCAAAACAATCCAGCTGATGTGTCCTTGTCGCCATGTGTCCCGAACTAGTGTTTTCCTGTAGCATTGTTGTCAGGCGTGTTCTCGAGGCTGTACTTGACCACAACATTTTCCTGGTTGTGCTTTCGATTATGAAGGGTGTGGTTCTTGTAAAGCTTCCCAGAAAATATGATGCGGCCAGTCTTCATCATCATGTTTATGAGTGGAAAGACCACTCTATTAGGTTCTCCAAGGTTGACAAGATGGTGATGGTGCATGTAGACATCTCTCACGAAGTCCATGGCCTAGTCAGTTATGCGGGGTTCATCCCGTAGGTCGGTGGCAAGAAATAGTCTGCAGAGTTTGATTAGTGCAACTTTGCTTGTATGTAGTAAGTACTATTGTTCAGTACTTGATTAGTGTTTGTGAACCGTGTATTGTTTATTAGTACTGTCGCTTTTGGTGTGTGGTCAGTCCTGAGAACGGTCTATGTTAATGTCTGTCCACTCAATCCAGTCTGTATTTTTTGAAGTATCCAGATCATCTTTTTTGTGAGGACGGTTTATCAATTATGGTTACACTCCAATATTTGTATGCATTGCAGGGTTTATCGCACCCACCGGGATTTCCAGTCCCATGGATGTTCGGTCCATACAATTTGTCATGACCTTTGAACTGTATTTCTTGTGGGAGTAGGAGGGACCCCTGCATGCCAGCGTAGTTGGACGATCAATCTTCTGTTTAGTACTTCAACATAGTGATTTCCTGGTAAGGATTCACTCGTGTCACATCCAGTAAATCTTATTGATTTACTGTCAAAATCTTATTGATTTAATGTCATGTTTTCTTTCTTTTCCTGCAATTTTATGATGCAGGTTTTGCCATGTGACATTCATCATAGAATAAACCGTTTGGTTTGCTCTACGATGGCTATTTTTGCAGGTTTGACTTCTTATGTCGTGTCAGTAATGAAGGCACTGTCCATCACTTATATTACTGGAAAAAATTGGACCAGTCTGTTGTCTGAGTACAAGCTGAATCCCTATGATGAACTGCTGTTTGGTTTAACAAAAACGCCACAATTAGTACTTCTCGCGTTTAGAAGAAATGAAGAAAAAGACTGGATCAAGGTCACAAATCCTAGTCAAGTTAGAAAGCTGATCATAGCAGACCAGACACGATCGCCGCTGTCTCGCACATCGGTACCACCTTCAGCAACGGATCAAGCACCGGCAGTTGCTCTAGCACTGACAGCGGCACCAGCTCAGTCTGATCCAGCTGAGCATTGGGCACCGACCGCGTCAGCAAATCAGTCTGATCTACCGGAGGATCGGGCATCGACACCAGCACCTGCTCCGACACCGACACCAGCTCTACAAGGAGCACCATCTCCGGCAGCAGCAGCGGCTTCGACACCTGCACCAACACTTGCACTTGCATCTGCTCCGGCCCGTGCAGTTGCACCGGCAACAGACTGGGCTGCAGTTCACACTTCATATACCAAAGTCCTTACGAAAACTGACATGTCCACCTTCTTGGTAAGCATTGGCCTCCCAAGTGCTTCGTTCTTTTTTCTTTTCATGTTGTTTCACATGATTCACTATGTTGATCTAACTGTTTGGGTATGTCTTCTTTTTGCAAACAGAGAATTCCTAGAGCAACAAGGGAGTCGTTCAACAATCCGGGCGACCACAGCCAAGTTTCTCTTACCATGGGCAGCCTTGGTGTGAATGAACCTGCTCAATATACCGTAAGTACAAAGGATGGTCGCATGATGGTTGATGATAAAGGATGGTCAAGGTTCAAATCTAAATCATATCTTGCGGTAGGGGATGATGTCAAAATCTAACTTTCTCGGCAAGGAGAGCTCGTCCAAATCAACTTTGAAATTCTTCAGTAGCAGCACGCAACTGTCGAACTGATCTATCCTCCGAGAGATTTTGATGTAATAATATGGCATGGTGAAACAAGTGTCCTGTGTGCATAAGTAGTACGACAGTATTATTTATCACATGGTATATCGTTGATAGAATTGCAACTCTGATTGCTAATTAGGAACTGTCGTTCGATTTCAATCCAACAGCTGTCGTGCGTTATTCAATTTTGTGTATTCGCCTTGCGACAGCATCTAAAACCAGCGCCGTACCGATCGCTTGCAGTATGAAAAGCGCTGAGGTAGAACAAATGGGCCCCCAAACATGCAGGGTGGGCCTGCGGCCCAAAGTCCAGAACCGTGAGCCTGTCTGAGTATTATATATTCTCAGCTGAACCGCCATAGAAAAAGCTGAACTCTCATAATGCCCGTGCGTTGCATGTAACATCAAGATGCATTTGTATGAGTATTTTATCTTGTGAGAGAAAAGGATGAACGAGGGAAGGCCTTATTTGCAAATGTGGAGAGGTGTGTGGGTACCTTTTTGAAAAATTTCCATAGTATCCTTCCTATCCGTCAGATATAAATCATATAGCCTATATTGCAGGATGGCAGGCACACCATCATCCCCAACTCATCTATATTGTGTTAAAAACAACTCTATTTTTTGTAATTACTAGCAAGATGCCCATGTGTTGCATGGAACATCAAGATGCATTTTTATGAGTAGTTTATCTTGTGGGAGAAAAGGATGAACGAGGGAAGGCCTTATTTGCAAATGTTGAGTTAGTGTGGGAATCTTTTTGCCAAATTTCCATTTTCCCTTCCTATCCGTCAGATATAAATCGGACGGCTTATATTGCAGGATGGAAGGCACACCATCATCACAACATTTGTTTTTTATAAGAGTAGAGATATATGTTATATATATTCCCCTTCCTTTTTTTATGTATAAAGTTGTGATATAAAAGATTTGTATATTTGTTTACAGAGGGAGTATCTCTCTGTAAATATATATATATATATATATGTGTGTAACTAGTGACTCCTGTCTTTCTACTTCCTTTCGCTGATACGTGGGGCAACCGGTAACGGGGTCCACGTGCCATATGCACAAATTAGAGTGCACAACTGCACGATAGACACAACCCGGTCGTAGCGCCGCAGTAATGCACAATGAGCTGTCAAATCAAACCCCCCCCCTTTCCGGCTTTAGCAGTAAGCTGGACGGACGAAGCGGCAATATTTCACTTGGCCTAAATCCCCTTCTCCCTCGTCTGCTTGTTCAGAGAAAACCCCCTCTCAGCGATTGCACAGGGTTTTCTCATGGAGAACCAGGTACGAATTCTTCATCCATCCCCAATAAATCCAAGTCCCTTGGTCACAGGTAATCCTAGGATGGCAGCCGCCCCCATTGATTCATTTTTCTTCCTACTGAATCTAGTGTGTTTCATTTGCAGTGCCCAAAGTGCGAGGACACTACAGGTTTCTGCGTCCTCGGCGAGACTCCACACTTGTTCCTTCTCATCCTAACACAGCATTTTGAAATGCGCATAGTATGTTCCTAGAATCCTATTTTCTATCCGGGAGGGTGGGTTTTTTTTGAACATGTTGTGTTCTCATATTATTTTTCCTGTAGTGTATTATTTGCTCTGCAAGAACACATGTACTCAAGATGCTCGGCCTTGCCATAACTGAATACACTAGTTTAATGGTCACAGTGAAGACAAGCCATGGATATAAGTTCCAAGTTGGGTTCATGAACCAAGAAGATCGCTGCTTTTTTTATGGCCGAACTTGGATAAACTTTCTCAAGTGTTACGGACTGAAAGTTGGCGCACGAATGTTGATGGAAATAGCAGAACCTGGTCTCATCTTCACTATGATCTTCCACCCCGACGTCGTTCCAATTGTTCATCCATGTTAGTTTTGTGTCTGGTTCTTGCTTGTTGCCTCGATTACTTCATAATCCACCTATTCTGTCTAACTAGTCACAATTTAACTTTAGAAGTAGCAACCAATCTCTGACGAAGATGCTACTTCTAACTAATATTTTCTTATAATTGGTGGCACGTGTAGGTTTTTGCAGAGTTAAGCAGTCTGCTCGTTTGTTACTCTGTAATAAGTCGGCTATTACTGATGGCACTGAAGTTGACTGGATCGACATCCACAAGTTCCTACACTTTATTGATCGTCTTGAGGTCCTTGTGGGGCGTTTCAATGGTGGAAGGCCACGTGGGATATATGTGCCACTGCTGCACTCGTTGAACAGGTCCAACTGTGTCGAGAAACTTATGGTACGAGCTATTTTCTGTTATATATGTTGTTCATAAACTATTGCTTATACACAGTTTTACAGTTGTGGTCTTCTTGAAATAGGAACTGCCCAGTTCTATTGTTCCTATACAGATGCCTCACCATGGTCGGGTCGGACTTGCACTTGGTCACAACATGATGTTTATGTCGACCTACTCAATTCCCCTTGGAGGTGAAAAGATACTTATTCATGGGTGGTCTCAAATAATGAAGGCCCGTCCATCTTGGAGAATAGGACAGAAGATTATGTTCATGCTTTTCCCTAGATCTAAAGCGAATATCCTGTTTATTGACCACATTGTGAGATGAAGCCGCTTTCAGAAGGTTGTGGATGCGCGGGGTGGCGGTCCTGGGGCTTGGCGGCCTCACACTTGGTTAACTGTAGGCGAAGTAGAACTGTTCGAGGTGTGCTTTGTACGGTTGAACCTGTATAAGTACTCATACTGCTTTCAGCTTTGGTTGTTAAGTGCCCCTACTAGTTTCAGTTAAGGTTGTTTAGTACTCCTGCTGCTTTTACAGTCTGTCGTGTTTCTTCAGTCCTGTCTTCCTCCAGCCGCCAAAACTAAACCAACGCCGGCGGGGCCGCCTGCTTCCGCCTCCCACGGATGGCTGCGCCTCAGCGCATGCATCGCCGCCCCATCATCTCCTAAATCGTTAACGCCGACGTCCTCCGCACGGTTTGGTCCGCTCGCCGTGGCGCCGCCCTCTCGCGTTGTCAACATGGTCAACAAACAAGAGGAATCGGCAGAAGTACGGGGATAGGATGACAGTAGGGGCCCACCACGTCAGCGTATGGAAAAATAAAATGCTTCCTCCTAGTGTTTTCCTGACATTTGGGACCCACGTCATTGTGAGCGTATATAGTCAATAGACAAGAGAACAGCACAAGATCGGCTGACACCTGGGACGTAGCTGCTCGAGCAGTATTTTTTTGTTATTGTGGAGACGGAGCATGGTTTGAACTGGGCTGTGGCCCGTCAAGCCCAGGCTTATATTTTATGTTCACCATGTGACCAGCCCAGCTATTTTTTTTTCTTTGTAAAAATGAGCCCAGTTTATTTTTTCTGAAGATTACCCAATCCAGGCCTACTTATTTTTCTACGCCCTAATGGGCTACAACTCTTTCAAGACACCTGCAAATCTTGAAAGTAATATGAAATGGGTTGTAAATATAAAAACAGATGACAAATTGGCAATTACTTTATAAGTTTTTTTCACTTTTTTAGATTCCTATTTCACTGGGCATTAACCTAATTTAAATATATCTTCAAAGTACTTTAAATCTGGCTCAACATTTCGGTATTAAAAATAGTTTGGAACCCACAGAAATATGCGAAATTGGCCCTAGCCAACTAAAAAAACGACTGCAATAAATTGCATAAGAAGTTGCCATGAGCTATATATAAATTATTAAAAAAAGAAGGAGTGGTCTTACTTGTGGGCCTGTTTAGTTGACACGTATGCAAGATTTTTTTAGTTATTATATATGTCAACAAATGATTCTAGCAGATGTCCGTTGGATGTCAATCCTACGGCCGTCGTGTTTCTTCAATCTCTGAACTTGTTGCTCCAGCCGCCAAAGCAGCGCCGGCGGGACCGCCTGCTCCCGCCTCCCGTGGCCGGCTCTGCTGCCGCGCAGGCCTCAGCGCCCCCTACTACTCCCACCGCTGGCCAGGGCATCCCACTACTCACCCACACCCCTTGTTATTCTGCGGCGACGGCAGCCTCACACCGCAGCCGAACCGGTGAACCCTCGTACTCCTCTCCACGCGGGCTTCCACTGTCGCGTCTTCCCCGGCTCCGCGTCGTCCCCTTCCTAGGCCTCGCCATCGTCCACCGCCCTGGTGCTCTCGGCGCGGCGTGGTCAACGTGGTCAAGGAATGACTTCCATCGGACGTGGACTGTACGTGAAGAGGCTGACAGCTAGGTCCACGGCCACAGCAAGGAAGTGCCTCCTTATTACGCGGAGAATAATTATTCCTCCACCTCACAGCAGGGACCCACCGGACGGGCCACCATATTTTGCGAAAAAAAATTCCCCCCTGACTGCTGGGACCCACCAGCTACATCTTTGCATGCAAGGAAGTGCGTCCAGGCAAAAAAACGATTCGCCCCCCTGACTGCTGGGACCCACCAGCTACATCTTCGCACGCAAGGAAGTTTGTTTGAAAAAAAAAACGATTCACCCCCTTGACTGCTGTGACCCACCAGCGACATCTTCGCACGCAAGGAAGTGAATGACAGTCGGGACCCACCTGGTCGAAGTGTACGTAGCGTCGTCATTCTGGTCGCGAACGTGTACATACATATATACTGGTGGATGTAGAGGCGCGCACGTGTCGTAGTAGAGGCGCGCACATAGCATGTACACGTACGTACAACGGCTAGGGTGCAAGAAAGAAAATACAGCCACATATGTGTACATATGGGCGGGGTCTCGAATGCCTACTCGCGCATATATACGTACGGCAGTGGCTCGTGTACATTGGCTGGGTCGAAACGGAGAAACTGCGTCGTCGTTCTGTTCATGGGGAGCCAACCGGCTGGGTCAGAACGGAATGTGTGGTCATTTTCATCGGGAGGGCTTGGACGGAACAGGCGATGGAAACAAGGCCTGGCGTGCCGCAGAACGGAGGAAACGGCCTTGTGTTCGACCGGCCACGTTCGATACGGGATCCTGTTCATCGAGAGGGGTCTGGCATACCGCAAAACGGAGGGAACGGACCTCCTACGGTCGAAACGGGGGTCCTGTTGATCGGGAGGGGTGTGGCGTACCGCAAAACGGAGGAAATAGGCCTCCTACGGTCGAAACGGGGGTCATGTTGATATGGAGGGGTGTGGCGTACCGCAAAACGGACGAAACGGACTTGTGTTGGAGCGCTACGGTCGAAACGGGGGTCCTGTTCATCGGGAGGGGTGTGGCGTACCGCAAAACGGGACTCCACGGGATACTGTTCATCTCCACCCGACATCCTCCAGCCTCCAAGGGCTCCTGTTCATCCAGGCTCCACCGCGCGCTAGTCCACCGGCTACTGTTTAACCACCCCTCCACGGG
>NC_041385.1:840631954-840662960 GCF_002162155.2 Triticum dicoccoides
AGCAGCAGTAGGGAAGGAATTGCTCGATCGAGTTCAGTTAACAGCCATCGATCGACCGCTCGGGTTCAGTAACGCGTAGCCTGCAATGAAATCGCTCGGGTTCAGTTAGAGCCCAACGCCTCGCTCGGGTATAGTTAGAGCCAACGCCTCGCACACACGCGCGTACCTGTATGAGAGAAACATGCATCGCTCGGCCCCCGACCTCCCACCGTAACCGGCAACTCCCTGAAATTTTCGTCGCCCTCGCTTCTACCATGGTTTTTTCCGTCATGGACGGCCCAAAGAATGTCATGCAGTTGCGTCTCCGGCCCTCCTAGGACGAAAAGTCCATTTTCTGTCATGTTTTTTTGTCATGGAAGTAGGAGCCCACCACATCTATGATGATACCGGGTTTTGTCACAATTATCGTCATAGAAGTGTCATATGTATGACAGAAAAAAAATCGTTCGGCCCAAAATGTCACGGATGTGTCTTTTTTTTGTAGTGATGATGTATGTGATATGGGTGCTAGTGCTAGCGCTATCCGTTATGATTTATATAAATAAATTATGCACAACACTGCACTCGTTGAATTAGAAGACATTGATGTTACTATTAAGCTTGCTAATAGGGACACCATTAAACTTGTTGGGATTGTTAGAGATGTTGAAGTTTTGTGTGGGAAGGTTAAATATCCTGCTGATTTTCTTGTTCTTGCTTCCCCACAAGATGCCTTTTGTTCCATTATTTTTGGTAGATCCTTCTTGAATACTGCTAGTTCTAGGATTAATTGTGAAAATAATATTGTCACTGTTGGCATATATGGTATGTCTCATGAGTTTAATTTCGCTAAGTTTAGTAGACAACCTCGTGAAAGGGGACCATCTAGCAAGGATGAGATTATTGGTCTTGCTTCCATTGTTGTTCCTCCAACTGATCCGTTAGAACAATATTTACTAAATCATGAAAATGATATGTTTATGAAGGAAAGGGAAGAAATAGATGAAGTGTTCCTTAAACAGGAACCTATGCTGAAACATAACCTTCCTGTTGAAATTCTTGGGGATCCCCCTCCACCCAAGGGTGATCCCGTGTTTGAACTCAAACCATTACCTGATAATCTTAAGTATGCTTATCTTGATGAAAAAGAAATATATCTTGTTATTATTAGTGCTAACCTTTCAGAGAAAGAAGAAGAAAGATTATTGAAAACTCTGAAGAAGCACGAAGCTGCTATTGGATATACTCTGGATGATCTTAAGGGCATTAGTCCCACGCTATGTCAACACAAAATTACATTGGAGGACGTTGCCAAACCAGTTAGAGATCCTCAAAGACAATTAAATCCCAAGATGAAGGAAGTGGTAAGAAAGGAGATTCTAAAGCTCCTTGAGGCAGGTATTATTTATCCCGTTGCTGATAGTGAATGGGTAAGCCCTGTCCATTGTGTCCCTAAAAAGGGAGGTATTACCGTCGTTCCTAATGATAAAGATGAATTGATCCCGCAAAGAATTATTACAGGTTATAGGATGGTAATTGATTTCTGTAAGTTAAATAAAGCTACCAAGAAAGATCATTACCCTTTGCCTTTTATTGATCAAATGCTAGAAAGGCTATCCAAACACACACATTTTTGCTTTCTAGATGGTTATTCTGGTTTCTCTCAGATACCTATGTGAGCAAAGGATCAATCTAAAACTACTTTACTTGCCCTTTTGGTACTTTTGCTTATAGACGTATGCCTTTTGGTTTATGTAATGCACCTGCTACCTTTCAAAGATGCATGATGGCTATATTCTCTGATTTTTGTGAAAAGATTTGTGAGGTATTCATGGATGACTTCTCCGTTTATGGATCCTCTTTTGATGATTGTTTGAGCAACCTTGATCGAGTTTTGCAGAGATGCGAAGACACTAGTCTCGTCATGAATTGGGAAAAGTGTCAGTTTATGGTTGTAACACCCTCAGTGTCATGCTACAATAATCCCATATTAATGGTGCCAGGTCACCATGCTTACTGAGCTAATTATCACTTGATGAAAAATCAAATTCAAATTCAAATTCAAATTATGAGGGGAATTCAAAATTTCTCAAACATGAAAACAAAAATGTTCATCATGTGCCAAATATTTCACAACTAATATTGGTGGTGAACCAGCATTTTTTTGCAAAGGGTTTAAGTGGCCTAAACTACTTAAAACAGTGACCTAAGCAATAAATTAAATGCCCTTTTTAATTTATAAAATTGGCAACTATTCCAAAAGCCTCCCAACCTTTTTGAGGTAGTGCACTTTAATTCTTTGAAATTGTTTTGGCCAGTGGTATAATTTTGCAAAGTCAATTGTGGCTAAAAGAAAATGCAAAAGCTGCTGGAAAAGAAAAGGGAAAAACAACAAAAAGAAAAAGAAAAGGATAAGTAGAGGGGAGAGAGAGAGGACCTCTGCCTCACTCAGGCTTCGGCCCACCCGAGCCAGCTGGCCCAACAGGCTGGCCCACACCCCTTGGGTCGTCGCTCTCCCCTCCCCCTGTTCAACCGACCGAGGGCGCGCGCCCGCGCGTCGCCGCCGGACCACCTCGCCGTCGACGGGAAAGGATAAGGCCGCCCCGACGCCTCGGCCCCCTCGCCTCCCACTCGCCCACTTGCCCCCCTCTCTCTCTCGCCCACGCGCTCGCTCCGCCCCTCCTCTCCTCCAGATCCGCAGCCCGAGCGCAGTCGCCGTCGCCCTCCGTCGTTGTCGCGGCCACCGGCGGCCCCGCGTCTGCTGACCCTATTGGTGAGCTCCGCCGGGGTCCACTACATCGACTGGTGGCCTCAGCTGGAGCGGGGAGGCACCGCAACTGCCGTTCGTCCTCGTCCCCATCTCCAGCCACCGCGACGTCGCTGTTGCTCCACCAACACCCCTGCTGCTCCTAAGCCGTCAAAGGCCTACGTGTGAGCCGCGCGGTGAGCTTCTCCGTCTCCTGCTCCTCCTCGTTAATCCCCTTGTACGACGCAGCAAGCTCGACGTCTCACCCATGAGCCCACCGCCGCAGTTCACCTCGCCCCCGTGGCCACGCTCTCTGTCGTGCTCGCCTGAGCACGGCATCGAGTTCCTGGTGCTTCTAGGAACCCAACGCGCATGCGCACGCTCCCTCCCGTGCCTCCTGGCGCCGTCCCCGATGAGCGCCCGAATGCATCGCCGCGGAGCTCGCCGCCAGCGAGGCTCCGGTGACCTTTTGGTCACGGGCTCAAGCCCGTTGGACTCGCTGCACCATGGGGATCCTCCCCAGCCTTTCCTTTCGCTCTGTAGGACGCTGCTTCGCCTTCCCCGTCACACGCCCGAAGCTCGTCGCTGCCCCTGCTCAACGCCGGCGTGTTTTCGGCTTCCACCTGCGTGTTCCGACGCCGTAGATGGACGCGGTGCGCTCTCCTCATTTTAACGCAAGCTGTGACGCACGATTTGGTGCACCGTACGCGATTTCCGATCGCCTCCGGCGAGAGCGCCACCGCGGGAGGCTCATCGGAGCAACTCCGGCGGCTCCGTTGGGCTGGCGCCGCGTGGGGTCCACCCCAGGTCACTGCCCGTGGGTCCCCGGGCCCCAGCTAACCACGTTGACCTGGTCAACCGTGATGACTGGGCAGGCCCCAACCACTAACGTGCGGGTCCCACCGCTTAATGCTCTAATTAAAACATTTTAATAATTAAAACTAATTAGTTTAGTTAATTAGACACTGACAGGTGGGCCCAGTAGTTTTATTAACTAAATTTACATTAGTTTAAACCCTATTTAACCCACTGTCTATGACAGGTGGGTCCCCCATGCCAGTTTTGACCGGTCAGCCGTCCTGTTGGCTGTTGCCGTCACTATGACGTCATGCTGATGCAATATTCCTTTTCTGTTATTTTAAATAGTTTCTGAAAAGGCTTTAATCTTTGAAAAATCATAGAAAATAAACCGTAGCTCGGATCGAAAAACTTTATATATGAAAGTTGCTCAGAAAAATCGAACGAATCCGGAGACGCGGTCTGTTAATCTGTCACATGCCCCTAGCATGCTGAACATGGAACTTTCCCCCTCCGGTCATGTGTCTGACATAGGTCCGGAACCAAGAAAACATTCCCGATTGACTTCCCCCCTCCCCGGCATCGTGTAGCACCGCGTTAGAACATGTCTAGCTCTGCATGTTGTCCTGTTATGTTGTGTTTGCTTTATATTTACTGTTTCTCCCCCCTCTTCTCTCCGGTAGACCCCGAGACCGATGCTGCCCCTATGATCGACTACGTCACCGACGACCCCTCCTTGCCAGAGCAACCAGGCAAGCCCCCCCCCCCCTTTGATCATCCCGATATCTTTCATTCCATTCTCTCATGCTTGCATTAGATTTTGCTACTGTTATTGATTGCTCCTATTCTGATGCATAGCCTGCTTTTGTATCTGCTATTGTACCTTACCTTCTTATCCTAAACTGCTTAGTATAGGTTGGTTAGTGATCCATCAGTGACCCCCACCTTGTCCTCGTTGCCCCTGCTTCATCATTGAAGACCCGATCAACGAGATCGAAGACCAGGCCCCGGCACCGCACATCACTTTCCCCTTAGTTGCTCGACACTGCTGGGTTACTATCGAGTGCCGAGGGTGAGACCTCTACAACACTTCTAATGTTAACCCTGTAGTGTAGTTAGTCGATCGTGGTCATCGAGGGTGATTCCGCCTTAACCACTTCCGATACGACTCTGTCATGCAACCCCTCAAGTGTGAACCTCGGGAGTGATTCCTCTTACGTTCACCTTGATGATTACATCAACTGGAATCCACCGGGGGTGATTCCTCGGATTTTTCCCTTGATGTTTGGACACACGGTTACTATGGTTACTATGTTACACTGAACCATGTTACTAAAGATGGGTCAACCCTGAGGGATACCCGCGCGAGCATAATTGCGAGTGATGTGGAGACGGGTTGACCTGGAAGGTGCCCGAGAGATAATTACGAGGCGTGGCCGGGCATTCCTAGCCCTTGCTGCAAGTCCTCGAGACGGGGCAACGGGGTCACATCTTTCGTGAGTCTCTGCTTGTTACCGCGCGTTCCTAATCCACTACGATTTGGATATTTGATCCGAGGGGCCTCTGGCCTGATAGCACTAACCATCACGTGGGCATAGTATGGGCGTTATGCGTCGTATGCATCAGCCGAAGCTTAATAGACGTCAGCGACTGAGCGGCGCGCGCCGGGTTGGACTGGTTACGCCTTCACTTGTATAAGGGAGGCTAGGTATGCTCACCGGCCGCGTACGCAACGTGTAGGAGTTCCCGGGGAGATGGCCCATGACCCCTGGGGGCATAGGTTTAGTCCAGCGTGCTGACCTCTCTGTTAAGTCTAGGTCGGGTTGCGGCGTATTGTTTGGCCGAGGCCGAGCATGACCTAGGAAAGTGCGTCCGACCGGAGTTAATCGAGCATGGTGGGTAAGTTGGTGCACCCCTGCAGGGAAGAAAACATCTATCGATAGCCTGTCCTACGGTAACGGACACTCGGAGTTGTATCCCGATCGATACAACTAGAACCGGATACTTGTGATGAGAATTGGATGGTGATTAGAATTGGATTGTGATGATAACTGGATAGTATGGCTCTAGGATTTCTTTCTCGCAGGGAGTCGAGAAAGGATCTCCGGCCGAGGTTGATAACACTACTACTACCTTACTTTATGCTACTCTACTCCCCTCTGTTTGTTGCAAGATGGGAGTTTCCAGAAGATGCTAGTCTTCGATAGGACTAGGCCTTCTCTCTATTCTGGCATTTCTGCAGCCCAGTCCACATATACAGCCTTCCTTTGATAACGTTGCATATGTAGTGTAGATCCTTGCTTGTGAGTACTTTGGATGAGTACTCACGGTTGCTTTGCTTCCCCTATTCCCCCTTTCTTCTTTCCGGTTGATGCAACCAGATGTCGGAGCCCAGGATCTAGATGCCACCTTTGACGATGACTACTACTACCACGAGGGTGCCTACTACTACGTGAAGACCGCCGACGACTAGGAGTAGTTAGGAGGCTCCAGGCAGGAGGCCTTGCCTTTTCGATCGTAGATGCTTTTGTGCTAGCCTTCTTAAGGCAAACTTGTTTAACTTATGTCTGTACTCAAATATTGTCGCTTCCGCTGACTCTTGTGTATTCGAGCTTATGTATTCGAGCCCTCGAGGCCCCTGGCTTGTAATATAAAGCTTGTATTATTTTAATTTGTGTCTAGAGTTGTGTTGTGATATCTTCCCGTGAGTCCTTGATCTTGATCGTACACATTTGTGTGTATGATTAGTGTACGATTGAATCGAGGGCGTCACAATGGTTAATGAAGGCATTGTCTTAGGGCACAAGATCTCCAAGAGAGGTATTGAAGTTGATAAAGCCAAAGTTGATGCTATTGAAAAGATGCCATGTCCCGAGGACATAAAAGGTATAAGAAGTTTCCTTGGTCATGCCAGTTTTTATAGGAGGTTCATTAAGGACTTCTCTAAAATCTCTAAGCCTCTGACTAATTTATTGCAAAAAGATATTCCTTTTGTCTTTGATGATGATTGTGTAGAAGCATTTGAAGTGCTTAAGAAAGCTTTGATCACTGCACCTATTGTTCAGCCACCTGATTGGAATTTACCTTTTGAAATTATGTGCGATGCTAGTGATTATGATGTAGGTGTTGTTTTAGGGCAAAGAGTTGATAAGAAATTGAATGTTATCCAGTATGCTAGTAAGACTCTTGATACTGCCCAGAGAAATTATGCTACTACTGAAAAAGAGTTTTTAGCAGTTGTGTTTGCATGTGATAAGTTTAGACCTTATATTGTTCATTCCAAAGTTACTATTCACACTGATCATGCTGCTATTAAATATCTTATGGAAAAGAAAGATGATAGGCCTAGACTCATTAGATGGGTTCTCTTGCTCCAAGAATTTGACTTGCATATTATTGATAGAAAGGGAGCTGAGAACCCCGTTGCAGATAACTTGTCTAGGTTATAGAATGTTCTTGATGACCCACTGCCTATTAATGAAAGCTTTCTTGATGAACAATTAGTGGTCGTCAATGCTTCTCATACTGCTCCTTGGTATGCCGATTATGCTAATTACATTGTTGCTAAATATTTACCACCTAGTTTCACGTCCCAGAAAAAGAAAAAGTTCTTTTATGATTTAAGACATTACTTCTAGGATGATCCACACCTTTATAAAGAAGGAGTAGATGGTGTTATTAGACGTTGTGTGCCTGAGGATGAACAGGAACAGATTCTATGTAAGTGTCACTCTGAATCTTATGAAGGACACCACGCTAGAGATAGAACTGCACACAAGGTACTACAATTTGGTTTTTATTGGCCTACTCTCTTCAAAGATGCTCGTAAGTTTGTCTTATCTTGTGATGAATGTCAAAGAATTGGTAACATTAGTAGACGTCAAGAAAAGCCTATGAATTATTCTCTTGTTATTGAACCGTTTGATGTTTGGGGCTTCAATTATATGGGACCTTTTCCTGCCTCTAATGGTTATACACATATTTTAGTTGCTGTTGATTACGTTACTAAGTGGGTAGAAGCTATTCCAACTAGTAGGCTGATCATAACACTTCTATTAAAATGCTTGAAGAAGTTATTTTTCCGAGGTTTGGAGTCCCTAGATATCTTATGACTGATGGTGGTTCACATTTTATTCATGGTGCTTTCCGTAAGATGCTTGCTAAGTATGATGTCAATCATAGAATCACATCTCCCTATCACCCGCAGTCTAGTGGTCAAGTAGAGTTGAGCAACAAAGAGCTCAAATTAATTTTGCAAAAGACTGTGAATAGATCTAGAAAGAATTGGTCCAAAAAACTTGATGATGCATTATGGGCCTATAGAACTGCATACAAAAATCCTATGGGTATGTCTCCGTATAATATGGTTTATGGAAAAGCATGTCATTTGCCTCTTGAACTAGAACATAAAGCATATTGGGCTATTAAAGAGCTCAATTATGACTTCAAGCTTGCCGATGAGAAGAGGTTATTTGATATTAGCTCACTTGATGAATGGAGAACCCAAGTCTATGAGAATACCAAGCTTTTCAAAGAAAAAGCCAAACGCTGGCATGATAAGAGGATACAAAAGCATGAGTTTAACGTAGGAGATTATGTGTTATTATTCAACTCTCGTTTAAGATTTTTTTTGAAGGAAAGCTTCTCTCAAAATGGGAAGGCCCCTACGTTATCGAGGAGGTCTATCGTTCTGGTGCCATAAAAATCAACAACTTCGAAGGCACAAGTCCGAGGGTGGTAAACGGTCAAAGAGTTAAACACTATATTTCAGGTAATCCTATCAACGTTGAAACTAATATTATTGAAACGTAACCCCTAAGGAATACATAAGTGACACTTTCCAGAACGTTTCAGACTCCGAAAAGGTATAGGTATGTGGTACGGTAAGTAAACTGACTCCAAAACTACTCCAATGGTAATTTTTATCAGTTTTGGATTATTTGAGAATTTTAGGAAGAAAGAAGTAGTCCGAAAGGGACACGAGGCTCCAATGAGAGAGGAGGGCGCGCGCCCCCCCTGTGGGGCGCGCCCCCTATCTCGTGGGTACCTCGTGTACCTCCCGGACTCCGTTTTCTTGCATATTACGTATTTTGGTTGGTAAAAATTCATTATATATACTCCCGAAGGTTTTGACCATCATATCACGTAAATATCCTCTGTTTTCGTTTCGAGTTGTTCCTGTTGCAGATTTGGAACAAGATGTCGTCTCAAGATTCGGAGGGGGAGAGCTACATGGCTGATTATATCGCAAACCCAAAAGTATATGGGGATGTGGAACATTATGGCTGGACCACGGAGGAAGAAGAAGACTATGACCCAAAGAGGAAGGAGGACACAAGCACCGATGAAGAGGACGATCCACTACCTCAACCTGGTGATATGCATGTGGAGATTAAGAAATCAAGCCTCCCTAAGGTCCAATCTATCCCACCACGTTTTTTGCAGGACAGCAAGGCAGCGCTCTGCAAAAAGATAATGAAACTTGAGCTCGAGAATGAGGATCTGAGGGAGGAAAATTTTAGCCTCAGACGCAAGCTAGAGAAGGAAAATGCAACAACTCCACCGTCATCATCACCACCTCCATCACTTCCGAGGACAGAATCACATGGGTATGGGCACTCCCCCTTGGCAACTACCAAGCTTGGGGGAGGTGCCCCAGTATCGTATCACCATCACACTCCTATCTTTACCACTTTATTTAGTTCGATCCTTTTAGTAGTATTTTGATCTAGTAGATGAAGTTTTGATATCAAGTAGTTTTGAGTTTTGCTTAGTAATCCCTTTTTGTAATCGAGTCCGTGAGCTATCTATAATAAAGATTAGTGTTGAGTCAAGGGCTTTGCTTTATTGTTGTGATCTTGAGAAAAATAGAAAGAATAAAAAGAATAAAAGAGTTCATATTGATCTTATGGATAGTAATAACTTCACACATAGAAAGTATGAGGCATAAAGGTTGTTGAGGGTTGATGAACGTAGTTTTGCTCATCGTTGCAATTAATAGGAAGTAATAAGGGAAGAGAGGTTCACATATAAATACACTATCTTGGACATCTTTTATGATTGTGAGCACTCATTAAGTATGACATGCTAAAAGAGTTGGCGGTGGACAAGGAAGACAATGTAATGGTTTATGTTTTCTCACATCTCAGTTAAAGTATGTTTCCATTGACCTTCCGAACATGTTGAGCTTGCCTTTCCCCCTCATTCTAGCCAAATTCCTAGCACCAAGTAGAGATACTACTTGTGCTTCCAAATACCCTTAAACCCAGTTTTGCCATGAGAGTCCACCATATCTACCTATGGATTGAGTAAGATCCTTCAAGTAAGTTGTCATCGGTGCAAGCAATAAAAATTGCTCCCTAATTATGCATGATTTATTAGTGCGGAGAAAATAAGCTTTATACGATCTTGTTATGGAAGCAATAAAAGTGATGGACTGCATAATAAAGGTCCATACACAAGTGACATATGAAGTGACATTCTTTCGTATTAAGATTTTGTGTATCCAACCCTGAAAGCGCATGACAACCTCTGCTTCCCTCTGCGAAGGGCCTATCTTTTACTTCCTGTTCTTACTTTATTCTTTTATTTTGTGCTTGAGTCAAGGTGACCTTCACCTTTCCCTTCTTCATTTTATCCTTTGGCAAGCTCTTCGTGTTTGAAAGATCATGATATACATATCCAATTGGATGTTCGTTAGCATGGGTTATTATTGTTGGCATCACCTAAAGGTGAGTACGTTGGGAGGCAACATAATAAGCCCCTATCTTTCTCAGTGTCCGTCTGAAACTCCATAACCACAAGTATTGCATGAGTGTTAGCAATTGTAGAAGACTATATGATAGTTGAGTATGTAGACTTGCTGCAAAGCTCTATTGTTGACTCTTTCTGATGTTATGATAAATTGCGATTGCTTCAATGACTGAGATTATAGTTTGTCAGTTCTTAATGAAGTTTTCGAACCATACTTGATATTGTGAATTGATTGTTACTTGAGCATAAGAGATTATATGATGGAATCTTTATATGTTGCTATTCTAAGAATGATCATGATGCCCTCATGTCCGTATTTTATTTTTATCGACACCTCTATCTCTAAACATGTGGACATATTTTTCGATATCGGCTTCTGCTTGAGGACAAGCGAGGTCTAAGCTTGGGGGAGTTGATACGTCCATTTTGCATCATGCTTTTATATCAATATTTATGGCATTATGGGTTGTTATTACACATTATATCTCAATACTTACGGCTATTCTCTCTTATTTCACAAGGTTTACCATGAAGAGGGGGGATGCCGGCAGCTTGAATTCTTGCTGGAAAAGGAGCAAACATTGGAAATCTATTCTGCACAACTCCAAAAGTCCTGAAACTCCACGAAACAACTTTTTGGAATTTATAAGAATTTCTGAGCAAAAGAAATAGGCAAGGGGGCCCACACCCTGTCCAGGAGAGAGCCCCCCCCCATAGGGCGCGCCCCTATCTCCTGGGCCCCCTGGTGGGCCTCCGGCGTCCATCTTCTGCTATATCATCACTTTTACCCTGGAAATAATCGGGGGCAAGCTTACGGGATGAAACTCCGCCACCACGAGGCGGAACCTTGGCGGAACCAATCTAGGGCTCTCGCAGAGCTGTTCTGTTGGGGACACTTCCCTCCAAGAGGGGGAAATCATCCCAATGTCATCACCAACGATCCTCTCATCGGGAGGGGGTCAATCTCCATCAACATCTTCACCAGCACCATCTCCTCTCAAACCCTAGTTCATCTCTGGTATCCAGTCTTGTATCCAAAACCACAAATTGGTACCTGTGGGTTGCCAGGAGTGTTGATTACTCCTTGTAGTTGATACTTATTGGTTTACTTGGTGGAAGATCACATGTTCACATCCTTAATGCGTATTATTACACCTATGATTAGGAGCATGAATATGTTTTGTGAGTAGTTACTTTAGTTCCTGAGGACATGGGTGAAGTCTTGCTATTATTAGCCATGTGAATTTGGTATTCGTTTGATATTTTGATGAGATGAATGTTGTCTTCTCCTCTAGTGGTGTCATGTGAACATCGACTACATGACACTTCACCATTGTTCGGCCTAGAGGATGGCATAGGGAAGTAATAAGTAGATGATGGGTTGCTAGAGTGATAGAAGCTTAAACCCTAGTTTATGTATTGCTTGGTTAGGGGCTGATTTGGATCCACATGTTTCATGCTATGGTTAGGTTTACCTTAATACTTTTGTTGTAGTGTTGGATGCTTGCAATAGGGGTTAATCATAAGTGGGATGCTTGTCCAAGTAAGGGCAGTACCCAAGCACCGGTCCACCCACATGTCAAATTATCAAAGTACCGAATGCGAATCATATGAGCGTGATGAAAACTAGCTTGACGATAATTCCCAACGTGTCCTCGGGAGCTCCTTTATTATTAGTAGAAATGGTTCAGGCTTATCCTTTGCTACATAAAGGATTGGGCCGCCTTGCTGCACCTTATTTACTTTGTTTACTTGTTACTCGTTACTATTTATCTTATCCCAAAACTATCTATCACCTACAATTTCAGTGCTTGCAGAAAACCTTACTAAAAACCGCTTATCATTTCCTTCTGCTCCTCGTTGGGTTCGACACTCATACTTATCGAAAGGACTACGATAGATCGCCTACACTTGTGGGTCATCAGTGACTCCTCTACCACGCCATCTGCCTCCTCTGCCACGCCATCTGCCTCCTCTGCCGCAGCCCGTGGTCAACGTCGACGGCGACGACGATGAAGAAGAGGTCAGTCCTATTTTTAGAAATATCCTAGGTTTCCTTGTTCAGTCCCTTATCTATTTTTGGGCATGTCTAGGGTTTCTTCTTTTCTTCCATCTATGAAATCCGTACCTAGATTCGTTAGATCCGGTAGGTTTCAAGGGCGGATCCACATGGGTGCATGGGTGTGGGGGTCAGCTCCTCATTGTATAGGTTATCTTGTTTTTAAGATCTACCAACCACTCCGATCCATGGCTCTCATGCATCCAAAATGTGTTGATGCCAAATTTTGAGATAGATCTACCAACCACCCGAAATTTTTTGCCTGAAATTTCTTATATATGGTTCTTTTTTTTGCTAAATGGACTAAAAGTGGTGTAGTTTGTGCACTAAACTTCATGTCAATTTGTATAAAACTAGCCTCTCACGCTTAATCCAGCAGACACATTTTTTGTTGTTCAATTTGCTCAACACCAATTGCTTGATTCCTGGAGTCCAATTACCATAGGCTTTAATATTTTAGACTTGTTATCATCCCTACTTGAAATATATTATTTGGTTGCTTATTTTCAGCATAATATTTTTTTCCAAATAAAGGATAACACCACCATGCCTTGTTTACGAAAATGTCATACTAAATAATCTTCACTTTTTTGTCATTCATGATTGTACTGTCAGTATGATGGAAAAATATTGTTTTCACATGAACATTTTAGATACTACTCCTAACTCTTTAATTTCTTGAGTAACAGAAGCAGAGGCAGAAGAATACCTTCTGGAATCAAAAGCCAACTTGATCTCAGCCATTTGAAAAATATTGTTGTGGTTTTGGTTTGCAATATAAAATTTTGAACACCCAACTTTGAAATCCTAGATCCGAAGTTGTGTTGCTAGGTTGCATTAGTTTAGGCATGTATGTGACATTTATTGATCTATATAAAATTTTCTTCTATTTATTTTGGACCAGGTAGCTACTCTGGCTCCTCGGACAGAGGAGTTGTCTCCTCTACCGCGGGTGACGCCTCCTGTGCCAGAGCATGTGGTCATCTGCGATGTCAACAAAGAAGATGTTAGTCATCTATCTCCTTTAATTTTTTGTAAAATCCTAGGTGTGCTCTAGTCAGTCCTTTTGTCTATTTTTGGGTTTCTTTTTATCTTTGATCGATGGACTCCATATCAATATTCTGTAGATGTGTAAGGTAACTAGCTAGGTTACATGTGTTGAGCCCTGTATAGGCAATATTTTGATCTAGATAAATTATTCTGCTAATAAATCCACCTAGGTTTGGTGAGTGTGATAATACAAATACGTAGCTTGACCTTGGAATTGAATTACCTACATAGGTGATTGTGAAAATATTTCCTGCAACTTAAGGATAACAACACCATGCCTTGTTTATGAAAGTGTCATATTGTATGGTCATGAAGTAAATAATTTTCATTTTCTGTCATTCATGTCAGTACTGTCATTACGATGGACAACGAATCTTTTCACATGAAAATTTTAGATATTACCCCCTCCATTTGAAAAATATTGTTGTGGTTTATTTTGTTATATAAATTTTTGAACATCCAAGTATGAAATCCTCGATCCGCAGTTGTGTAGCTAGATTACATTTATTGAGGCATGTATATGTCAGTTTTTGACCTATATAAATTATTCTGCTAATAATCCGGAACAGGTAGCTCCTCTGTCTTCTCTACCGGAGCAGGTGGTGGCCCTTAGCCTCAGCCGGGTGTTCATCTGCCGCGGTTGTTGCCTCCCTTGCCCCCACCTGTGGTCATCGCTAACGAGAACGAAGAAGAGGTTAGTCATCTATCCCCTCTATTTATTTATTTATTTATTTTGTAATATCCTAGGTTTTCTCTGGTCAGTACAAGGCAAATAAGGTATTAAAATGGTGAGTACATGTTTGGTTGCAATTGATCAATCTTTGGTTTAAATGTTCATAAGTGGCTGTGGCAATGATTTTAAACATTGATTATCTCTAAGCAATGGCTATTTTAGAAAAAAATTGGATATCATCAATGTTTTACTTGAGTTGTTTTAATTGGTTCTTTTGTAGGGTTTTTATCATTTATGCCACCAGTTGTATCCCACTACTCAGTTTCCCCCTTAGAAGTTACAGCCGCTCAAAAATGCCATCGATTCGTGTGATGCTTACTCAAAAATGACATTAGATGTATCAAAAATGCCATCGTTCTGTTAGATGTTTGCTCAATAATGCCATTAGACATTGTTATTTTCATGTAAAACTTGTTGACCATCCAATATGACAAAAAAGCCCAGGCCCAAATTTCAGTTCTCTCTATCTCACAATGATAAGTGTGGCCCCACTTGTGAGGAGTAAGTAAGCGTATAATTTTACAGGAAAATAAGAACGATGCTGGGATCAAGTGGGCCCACACTTTATTGCAGTGAGATAGAGGGAGAGCTGGCATGTTGGTCCATAGGTATTGGTGCCATTATAACATGTCAAGATAGATTTGAGATCACAATAATGATGTGTAGTGGCATTTTTGAGCATGTGTCTAACGAAGTGATGGCTTTTTTTAGCAGTAGAAATTTCTAGTAGTGATACTTAGTTGTGGGACACAACTGGTGGCATAAATGATAAAAACTCTTTTTTGTAAGTACAACATTTGGGATCACCTATTGTCAGAATTCATAATAACTACTTTACCTAGAACGTTGAATGGTTCAGGAACATTGATGGGTGGGGTATCGATCAACAGGGGAAACTTCCATGGCGATAACATGGGGACTTTCAATATCCATCATCATAAGCACACAAAATTCTAACCCTGAATAGATACAGCTCACTAGCTATTTTATCTATTCATGCATGTAAGTTATAAGTCTTTTTTTTGCATTAGTACATTTGTATGCTGCTCTGCCATGTTACGTCATCAGTTCATGCATTTTTACGTAACAAGTGAATTTTGTTGCACTAAAGGGCTATTTGGTTTGTGACTAACTTTGCCAAAGATTGCCATACCTAAGGTTAGGCAAGTTTGACCAACTTAAGTGAGTGTTTGGTTCCAACCACACCTTAGGCAAACCACACTTGGATCCCACATGGCATACACACAAAAAGTGTGGCAAGGTTCTCTTAGGCAAACTTGGGGAAAATGTGTGGCAAAATGTGGCAATGCTAGTGACCTCTTCGACATGTATGGTTGATCCTTCATGTTTTTACCATATGGTACTATCCCATTTAGTTGCTTATGTAGCAACTAAAAAGTTATGCATTTATTTTTTCAATATAATTTGAAGATATTTTACGCTGTCATCAATTACATTATGTTTCATAGACTATGTGCCTGCTGAATTATCATATTAAATATACTTACGCAACATTTTGTACTACATGTAGGTCCTAAGTGACGACGTCGACAGCCACCCAGAAACCCAGAGGATCTATAGGAGGCAGAAGGTGAGGCAGCTGGATAGTGGTGATCTTGAGAAATGTGTGAGGCCTACATTCGGAAAGGGCTACAGATGCCATTACTGCAGCAAGGTGATGAAAGGCGACCTGTCGATTACCATTAACCATGCAGTCGGAATATCCCAAGGCAGCATGAAGAATGGCTACGCTTTAAGGGTGAAGCACGCCGCGTATGTAGACTACTTGATGAGGCTTCTTTGAGGCTTTAGGGTAGTGCGCACCCTCGCAGCTAGAACTGATGCTCTTTTGGGTTTAACTATGCTAAGTACTACCCTCGCAACTAGAACTGATGCTCTTTTTTTTAACTATGCTAAGTATTACCCTATGTTATACTTTGTTGGTGAATGTTTATGGTCGAACTATGTGCACCAGTACTACTAAGTGGTGCTTGCTTTTGTATATATGGAAGCGTTGAACTAAGGTAGAACTATGTTAATTGGTGTGTGGTTTGGCATCTCTTCTTGTTAAACTCATGCTCATTAATCTTCGGCTCATTTAGATTAAGTAGCATAAAACCCTAATTGGCTAGGTTCGTTTGAAGCTAGTTAAGCTTGTGAGCGCTCGTTAACAGATTCTCATGTGTTATGGTATACATGATGAGTGTGTACATGTGGTTTTCAAGAAGGAAGATCGTGACTCAAAAAGGAAATGCACTAGTTTGTTGCCTAAGGTGTTGATCTAAGTAATACTAGAACCATCGTGTTTGTGGCGTGGCTACATGATGATCACAAAGTCTCGATCCAAGTAATACTAGATCACTTGATGAAAATTTGATCTGATGTTTTCACAAGTCTTGAGCATTAGGGTTTATGTACACAATTTTCAATCCCCAACCCATCCACCCCGGACACGACCTTTGGATTGCATCATGTAGATGTACAAAATCCAGTTCCTAGCTCCTGCCCCAAGCGCCTATGCTTGTGATTTTTTTTCCAGGATCCTAATTAAGCGCCGCTACATTGAAGGTGCCCAACGATGACCAATCAACTTTTCTCACAAGTATTTCCACTATAGTAGGTAAATACCAATTACTCTCCGCATCTCTCCCCCTAGGGTACGCTCTAAAACCATCGCCGCCGCTCACACGCCCGCCACCCTGCCGCCGGATATGAAATCCACTCATGGAGGTCGACTGGCCATCGTGACAGATCGTGGCCATGGACGTGGGGGGCTTGTCGTGGACGTGGTCGCGACAGATCGTGGACTTGCGAGGCTAACCACCAATGTCGTCGTCCATCGCATGGATCAGGATCCCCACGAGAAAGCTTTGGACTACTCGGTGTCCGACCCTGAGAAGCATCGTGTCAACGAGGTGCACTACTCCGTCGTCGATCACAAGCAGCAGCACATGCACGGCATGGATTGGAATTCCATTATGGTAATTTTAATTTTTTAACCCTAGATTTGTCTTCAAGTTTAAGGTTAGAGGTTAATCATTAAACCATCAATACATTGTTGAATTGGCATAATGGAATCTAGCTCTAAATATAATGTTGATCATCAGTACGTAATGATCATTATTTATTCAATCAATCTTTTAGAAATTAATGGTTCATAGACTCCACAATTTAGTGCGTTTTGGTTTTATGCTAAAAGTCAGACATCATAAAGGTTGTGCATGTTTATTGGCAATTTTTTAAAAAGTACATCATATGATTTATGCTTTCAAATGGATTTGATATTTCTTTTTTCTCCTTAAATTTCCAAGTTAATAAATATTTAATTTAGAAATAATTTATAGGCACTACAGTATGGAACTTAGGGAATATTAGGTACTGTAAACAATGGTGCAGCTTATATCATACATAATTTAAACTTGCAGCCTTATTCTCATGATTATGCTGAAATTTCCGAAGGAGAGATGGATGCACACACTCAAAAAACCCTTGAAGAATTGCATAATGGACAGTGCAATGTGCTTAAGCGTATGGCGTATTGTTGCGCTTTCTTTGGCAAATATCTGGACCCGGCTTTTGTTAGTATTCTTGAGCACGTCGAAGGAGTTGCCAAAGGATACCAAATGAAGCATGGTGTTAGGGAGAAACACAAGGTGCTAGCCCAATATCTCAGGAATTTGTCGGACAAAGAGAAGGTCCGAAGAAGGCGTTATGAGAACCAGCATGCCAAAGAATAGATGAATAACTGAAACCCTGAAGAAGTTCTGGTTGGCATAAGTAGTCATTTGCGGGGTTTTTTTTAAATACGAATGAATATTTTAATTATCATAGTTTTTGCAAAAAATGTTACATTTATGAAATTTAATCATAAAAATGCATAAAATTCGATTATTGTTTTTTTTCAAATATTTGTAACCTTGCATCTAATAGTTTACCATTTTATTTGTTAACCATTATTTTCGTATATACATTTGTATTTTCAGGGCTGTGTATTTTCAGGGTTTCTTCAAAAGAACACTTGTGGTCATGTTGATCTTTTCTGTTTGGCCAGAATTGGTAAGGCTGCCATATCTGCATCTGATCCGGCCCAACACTTTGTTCCTTTTGTGGGCCTGTACAAGTGGGAGGCAGAGAGAAAAGCGAGCGATGGCACCAACCCCAACCCGACCCCCATTCCCAATCCCACCACACTTTGTTCTTTGCAGAGACAGTGAGACGACGCGAAGGGCGACGACTAGGGTTTGCCAAGCCGTGACCTTGGCCGCCCCCGTCGTCATCAAATCGGCCGGATCGGCGAGGCCACCCACTCCCCCTACTCTGGCCACGATTCTCCACTGCTTCGTCAACAGCAAGGTCCGACAACGGCACCTCTTCTCCCTAATCCTAGCCACGCCGCCCGAAGCTCCAGTGGTGCCAGCTTCGAACAAGTCTACTCCAGCCCCATCTGGTACCACTTCGCAGGTAAGATTGATCTTCCCTGCCCTTCGCATGTCAATCTAACCTTAATTTTGCGATCTAGCAACACCGCCAAGTTAAAATCTGACACTTGCTTGTGTGCATGTTATCATCTTGCTTGACACATGCTATCAAGTACCTTTTCCCCCTGGAGAATGACCCCCACTGCTAGATATGGAAAAAGTATATTCACAGGAGCATACACATGTTTTGGTTTGTTGGGATAGTTTGAAGACTCTTTATATGTATTTGCTGATGCCTAGTTATTAAAAACTAAAAAGGCGAGCACAGAAGCAGTCCATGAGGAAATTTGGAATGATGGAATGAGGATCAGTTATAGTTTCATGTATTACTCGATGGTAGTATGATTATTAGTGCATATTTTGAAGGATTTGTCAAGTATAGACTGCTCTTGATTGGTGCATGTTTTTGATGATACGTGCACACATGTAATATTTTTGGTTGGTGCATATTTTTGCTGATTTTTGTTACTGCTTACTTGAATTATGTCAGCCTATCTCCAAGATATGGTATGGGCTTGTTGGGGTCAACGAAAATTTGTTGTGAGCTAGTAGTTCACATTGCAACAAATTCCTCACTGTTGGATTTTCTGCCATTATACTTCATAATCATGATTTTACTTGTTGGTATGGGTAGTAATTAGTTAATAAATAGCAAGTATACAAAAGGGTGACTATTGGTCAGCATACCTTGCTCGTTCTCATAGCCTTCACTATGCTGTCATCTTGCTTGAGAGATTCTATCATGTCCTTATTCTCACCGGAAATTGGAAAATTAACCTCCACATCTCCCTCTAAAAATGTTATGTACAGCAGCAAATGCATTATTTGTTTTGTTGGGACAATTTAAAGACTTTATATTTATTTCCTGATGGTACCACACAACAGCCCATCAGGAAATTTGCAGTGATCAAAGGAAGATCAGTAATAGTTTCACGTATTGCTCGATGAGAGCAGTCAATCATGGTTCATTTTTACATGGCTACTAATTGGTTGGTTCCCAAGTTTTCTTGTCCAGCTCACATAAATTTGCCAATATTTGGCAATGCCAACATTGCTAGCAAGCCAATCATGATCTATCAGCATGAATGGTTCAATGCCAAAATTTGGCGTGCCAATATCTGACAAAATGTCAGATGTTCGCTACTGATTGGTTGGCTACCAACTATTTATGCAAATGTCACAAAAATATGCCAATAAAACTGTAACCTTGAAATATCCTAATTGGTTATGTCTACCCAATGATTATCAGTCTAACCACTAGTCTTGACTAGTCGTGCCAATAGTTGTCGACTAGCTTTTTCGTGTAGATGTTTATACATGAACTACCTACTTAGCAATAAGTATGCGAAAAGATTATTCACATTGTATATGGTGCTAACAAGTCCTAATGGAAGACTGATTTCATATATCAATAACTAACATTTGTTCAATGCAATGCATGCAACAGGTTTGAATGGCAAGGGAAACCATCCTCATCAGCAGTGAAGAGACTGATCACCGGACCACCTCAGATGATGCTTCAGATAGCACTTCACGTGGGAGTGACGGCTATAGCGGTGATGACGACAGCTCTAGCGACTATGACACTGATGATAGTTTTGATGGAGATGGAGATGTGGACCACGATCCTATATTGGCACTACAGGGTAAACTTCTATATGGCTGGTCAGATATTAAATGAACCATGAAATATCGAAAGTTGATGTTTGAGTGACACTTGATTACCACACATTACTCTATTTGCGTTCTAGATGACCTTCCAAATCAACATTGACTGAACTAGAGCTTACATAGAGCAGTGTTTAGTTGTTAGTTTAAATAAATCAAATATTCAATTTGCCCATGTTTCTACGAGATATTGCTAGGTAGATGTGATTGGGTTATCTATGTCCTTCATTTCTTAATCATTGGAGTAGGCATTGATCATCAACCCAATGCCGATGTTTTAGATCTTACATATGAAATTATTTACTACTCTGTCATCTTAATTTTTTTTATACAGGTCCGGGATACTTGGTGAGAAAAGGAACTTTCGAGGATCGCATCCTCTACGGCAACCATGTATTGCTAAATGAGGATCGGTGAGACTATCTCAAATCCATAGTAAAGCAGTGCCAACCTCCCATACCATACTATGTCAGTATCGTCACTCGCTCAGCAGTCATCAGAGGGAAGAGAAAGATGGTAAACACTTGGACTTTTCTTTTTGGAAATCATACATCACAAGTGAAAATGACATCATGTAGAGACAGAGAGGAGGACAAGCATGGTTGTGCAAATCATACTTACTTTTTTTGTGTGCAAATCATACTTCATTTTTATGTAACATTATTTATTTCCCTGTGCAATCGGTGCTTCTCAAAGGATTACAGTCAGGCCTACCTCAAAGATTATCTGCGAAAGCCCATGGTTGTGTGTGTCACCAACGAACATTTTGAAGGTAATAAAAAGGTCTTGTTCAAGATGGGCAAGAAGGACGGGCGTGCGATCATGACAAAGAACTGGAGAGAAGTCATTGAGGGTGCCAGAATGAAAGAAGATCAAATGGCTATCTTCAGGTTCATGGAAAGGAGTGGAGGTGGGCTTAGGGTGAACATGGTTAGTGGCATGAGAATTCATTGACCCATGGCAGTAGTTTGACGCTAGTTTTATAATCTGTATGTACTAGCCAGTAACTGCAAGTTGGTAGTCTCAACTTTTGGGTCCAGTAAGTGCAACTTACTAGTAATTGGTACTTGGTAGTAACTGGTACTTTGGTGGTATAACTTTTGGGTCCGACTGGATATGAAGATCCTCCAGTAAGTGGAACTTGGCAGTAACTTGGTGGTAGTATGAACCCTATGTGGCATAATATACTTGCTATGCAAGTCTATATATATAACGCACCCTGGTACCCTCCTTGATATAATTACCTTTATGGACTGCAATTATATTTCCTATTTTTTGTCACAGTGATGCTAGTATTTTTAAAATCAAATCTAACCGGGTTTCAAATAGATTAGATGCTACTTTCATTTTTGAACGAGGTTTTTGTGTTGGCTAGTACGAGTTATTTTGAAAAATGTGGTTTGTATGTGTCGCACAAAAAAATGCAATGCAAAACAAAAACTTGCGGGTCGAAATGCAATGCAAAAAATGATGTTTCTATTACTTTCGAAATGGTATGCTATTTTCAAAAACAGAGCAAACAAGCATGTTTTTTTAATTTGAAAAACAGTATACTCAAAAATATGCCATCTTTTAAAAAGCGTAATTGAAAAAAATGTTGTTTTCAAAATCAGCACGATGCTTTCAAAACAGCATATTTAAAAAAGCATGTAATTTTTGAAATCAGCATGCTATTTTAAAAACAGCGTTATGTTTTTAGAATGAGGCTGTTATTTTGAAATCAACATGCTATTTTTAAAATCAGCATACTATTTTAAAAGTACCATATTGAAAAGAGCATTATATTTTTAAAATAAGCATGCTATTTTTAAAATAAGCATGCTATTTTTAAAATTAGCATGATATTTTTGAAATCAGCATGCTATTTTAAAAGTAGCATATTGAAAAGAGCATTATATTTTCAAAAGTAGTATGCTATTTTTAAAATTAGCATGATATTTTTTAAATCAGCATGCTATTTTAAAAGTAGCATATTGAAAAGAGAATTATAATTTTAAAAGTAGCATCCTATTTTTGACATCATATTATTAAAATCGGCATACTATTTTTAAAATCAGCATGCTATTTTTAAAATAGCATATTCAAAGCAGCATGCTATTTTTAAATCCGCATATTCATTCTTTTTTTTCAATTGAACATGCTTTTTTCAAATGAGCATGCTATTTTTAAAATATCAGTATGCTTATTTTCTGTTTGAAAATAAACGTTTTTCAAGCTTATTTGGAAACTAGGTTTCTATTTTGATTTCAAGTAGGTTTCTAACGTTCTATTTTCTTATATATATATAAATTTTCGGTTTCTATTTTATATTTCAAGTATGAAATTTGACTACACTTTGAACAAATTTCAACAATATATTATGTAAAAAATGCAAAAAATACAGAAAACCAACTTCGCTAAAAATGCATTGTTTCATCGATGTTGATAAATCATAACTAGCCTACCATGTCGACCGTCCATAATAAAATGAGGGTGTACCAATCAAACGAGGAATTCAGAAAAATAGTGGCAGTCCATCAAATAGGTCTAATACATCAGAAACAAGGTGGATCACGGCATGGAAAACTGTCTAATTTAGTTTGTTCTCAATTTTTCGACCCCAGAAATCCTTTTGTTTTCTCTGCTTGATCCTGTGCATCTAAACATTCTGTCTCGACTTCACTTTAGTTTTCCTGCATGAAACAACGTTTGTTAATAGGATAGCAAAGAAGATTTGAGCATGTACAGTACACTATAACACAAAAAACACTAACTTCACTTATTTTCTCTTCATAGCTACAGAAGCTAACTTGACAGCTCTTATTTGCTCAGCCTATGGTACATTCCTAGCAGTCCTTTTTGTCTTCATCACTCCTTTGGCCTGTTCTTTACCGCCCTTCCTAGAGTCTTTCCTAGAAGAGTTAAGAAACGTCAACATAGTACTAGCAAATACCCGACTTCTAGAGTGGACATGTAAGTATAGCCACTAATTTCACTGGTTTTCCTCGCGCACCCTTGTCATCGTTCTTTTTTCTTCCTCCCAACTTTGACATTTGGAGCACCCTTGCGTTTCCTGCAAAAAATGAAATAGATGAATCTGCAGCCAGCATTCGAAAACATGTGTAAGTACGCACAATTGTGCTAATGCCCACTTGTTTGGTTTTGCATAATCCTCTTCTGCAACCTCCAATGGTCTCTTCCTAGCCCTCCTCAGCCCACCATCTTCTACATTTGAATCTTCCTCTTCTTCCGCATCTGAATCTTCCTCTACTTCCGCATCTGAATCTCCCTCTTCTTCTGCATCTGAATCTCCCTCTTCTTCTGCATCTGAATCTTCCTCTTCTTCTGTACCTGAATCTTCCTCTTCTTCTGTATCTGCCTCTGTCTGTTCTTCTGTATCTGCCTCTGTCTCTTCTTCTGTATCTGACTCTGTCTCTTCTTCTGTATTTGACTCTGTCTCTTCTTTTTGCTTCTTCCTCCCTGTGCTATTTGATTTCCCTGATTTTTTTCCTGCGTAAATTGAATAAAAACATATGAACACTCTCTGGGAGAGCATATTAACACCATAAGCATGTATCGAAATGAACAATGAGATTCATGTGCACTAACTTCGTTGCTTTTTTTGAATCTTCCTCTTCTTCTGTATCTGAATCTGTGTCTTCTTCTGTCTCTGAGTCTTTCTCTTTTCGCTTGTTCCTCCTTGTGACCTTTGATTTCCCCGATTTTTTCCCAAGTAAATTGAAGAAAAAGATGTGAACACTCTCCTGGGGAACATATTAACATTGTAAGCATGTATGGAAATGAAGAATGAGATAAACATGTGCACTAACTTCGTTGCTTTTTTCCCTCTCATCCGATCGCGCCTGGATTTAATCCTCTTGTTTGATTCTTCGGTAGTTGGTCTCCCTTTTGGAACTATTTTGATTGGATTTTCCACGTCATCAGTGCAGCATTCACGAGCAGCAGAGAAGTATGCTGGCAAAGGAACAAATGATTTATGGCCTTCATCCAAATCAGTTTTTTCTCCATCAACCAATATACTCCGGAGGAGCTCCATCACCTATTCTGACTGTGAATCGCTAGCTGGGGCTGTGAATAAAGAGTCACTAGCCATGTTGCGTAGTTGATGATACTTATTCATGTGATCAGACCATACATGAGTATTCGCAGTCCTCAAAGCAGGGAACGCTGGCTTGGCATGCATTGTCCATCTTTTCTTGACAAATTTTTTTGGAAATGTGCGTACACCAAGATGATCCAGAACGCAAAATATATGTGCGCATGGGTAATCCCGACTTTCCAAGTTTTTACATTTACAAGCTGCATCATCCAGTCTTGCTCCTGTAAACAGACAAGTCACATGATATATAAAATCCACAGGCTTAGCATCCACGCCTTGTGCATCCAACCCCTCACTGTCCTTACCTTCCAAGTCATTGGGATCCTTAGCATCCAGGTTTTTGGCATGTAAGTCCACACCGTCCTTGCCTTCCAAGTCATTGGGATCCTCAGCATCCAAGTTTTTTGCATGCAAGTCCTCGGCATCCTTACCTTCCAAGTCATTGGGATCCTCAGCATCCAAGTTTTTTGCATGAAAGTCCTCAGCATCCTTACCTTCCAAGTCATTGGGATCCTCAGCATCCAATTTTTTTGCATGCAAATCCTTAGCATCCTTACCTTCCTTACCTTGCAATTCTGTAGCATCCCTGCCATATTGGACTTTATCATATGGGGCTTTGCTCAAAACTCCAAACACGACCAAACCATCACATGCTGCCCGGTCCGTGTCCAGCCAATTTGTCCCTTCGACAATCTGACGCTTTACCTTTGGAAACATCACAGTTGTATAAATATAAGAGGCAGCAATCTCCAGAGGGTGTGCATTCAGCTTAGTGAAGGGTATCATATGTGTTGCTACTGTGTCTAATGTTGCTTCATTCTTACGCATTATGGATACACAGTGCTCAACATGCTGCAACAAATCAACAAGCTGCATCTTCCTGTTCAGGTGCACATGAAGCCTTGAGTTGAGAGATTCACTCCTCTGATTACTCATCATGCCTAGGAAATATCTACCCTTTGTGTACGCAGCAACCTATTTGTGTCACAGCTCGTACATCCTGTTAACCCATTACGACCTCTTCCCCGTTGGTTTTATTTTGAACCGAACCTTATAAGCCTCCCATCTTTTCTCAAACTCATCAACATCCCAACGACGGTAAATGAATTCCCTAAATTCCTCAAGCTTTTTCTTGCGGAGGTGCATCACCATATTCTCCTCGATATGCCACGTGCACAAACGATGATCTGTCCTAGTCCAGACAGTAGCTATTGTTTTAGCCATTGAACCATCCCCATCGGTGATTGCTGAAATGGGTGCCTTCTGGGACATTGCCTCCAAAAATACATGAAGAAGCCATTGGTATGATGCAATTGTCTCGTCTAACACTAGACCGACCCCAAACAAAACTGTGCTGCGGTGATGGTTCAGACCAACAAATGAAACAAACGGAAGCATGTACTTGTTAGACCGGTATGTACTGTCGAACACCACGACACCACCAAAGGCAACATACTCAATCCGTGATTGTGAATCAGCCCAGAATATGTTCCTCAAATGGCCTTCTTTGTCTTTTGTGTATTTGAAAAAGAATTCCGAGTCTGCTTTTTTCTGTGCAATCATATAGGTGAGGAAATATCTAGCTTCACTGCCTTCTATCTTGCGCTTCTTCTTGATTGAAACATGGTTGTATAGGTCTCGATCTATAAATGCAAGCTTGTCGGGACCTCCGGCATTCTTCTCCATTACATTTATAATCTGATGTGTTCGAAGTCCACCAACAGCATACTCGGTGACATCGCCTTTTGTGCGCCAGTCATTCTACGATGAGTCGATAAGTAGGGAGTCAGGTCAGCAGGGACAAACAGATGGTTATGCTTGTCCACAAAATTCTTGACGAACCAGAGGCCACTGCAGTCTTGTAGCTCAACCTGAAAAAGAGCGGGACACCCACACCGAGAAAGACCCCTCGGTGTTCTCTTACTTTCAGCTCTGTTAAAGTGCTTAAGGGCCCGCCATCCTTGTTTGCAGCACTTGTATGTCCTTCTGTATGCATTTTGTTTCGGACCCAGACGCTTGTACTTCAGATCATCCTTTCTAACACCAAACCCTTTTTTCTCGCATAGCCTACGTAGAACATGTAGGCTTCTTCCTCGGTCCTAAAAGTCCTGTTCACAATCTCTATGTATTCCATACACTCATTCAGATCTGAACTAGCCATGACTTTATTATCAATTCCTTTACCTTGCATGTGTACATCATCCAGGTCTAGGCAATCCTTGGCTGCATCCTCATTATCATTATCATCCGTGCGCATACCATCCATTACATTGCCTTCATTTTGTCTATCACCCATGTCGTTGTCATCCTTCCCTGTATTCCCCAAGTTTTTGCCATCGTTGCCTTTATCATCCATGTCGTTATGCTCCCAACGAAAACAGATAGTCAATGTTACGGATGGATAGCATACATAATAATTATGCAATACTCTGCTTAAATAATTGAGTTAATTTTTCATATCGGATTCATGTACCAAACTCAGTCCTTCAAAAGATGTAAGTAAGTATAAAATATGCCCTGACTAAATCCAGAAATATTTAATTGATTGTACTTGTTGTAACTGATGATCTCCTAACTAAATCTAAAGTGCACGAATCTTTCAAGTCCCCTGATAGATCCACCCTGATAGATGAATTATCTCCAAACTCCATTCAAAATTGTGTCCTAACTGAATCCAAAATTATCACCTAACTAAATCCAAATTATCTCCTAACTAAGTCGAAAATAACTCCAAACTCCATACAAAAATAATTATCTCCTAACTAAATCCAAAATATCTCGAAACTCAATTCAAAAGCATCTCCTAACTAAATCCAAAATAACTTTCTTCGAATCCAAATCTGCTGACAACTTTCTCATGGCACACAAGCCTAACTAAGTGCTTCAATATGTCGTAGCTAAATCCGACTTACACTTCCTTTGAATCAAAATCTTGTCACAACTTTCTGAAACCATAAACCCTAACTAACTACATCAACATGTCCTAGCTAAATCCAACTTACACTCCCTTTCAATCGAAATCTCGTCACAACTTTGTGAAACCATAAACCCTAAACCTCACATGACATATCCTAAATCCTAATCAAATACGACCCCTATTGGTACTATATGCATAAGGGACCAACAAAGATTTGAGATGGCTAGGAACTTACAGCGAAGATCCGGCGTGAAAAAGTTGATGCACGTCGATGAGGATGATGTGGCCTCTCTGGTCGGGGAAGGTGGCGTTCGCTCGGGGACGGAGGGGAGGCTCGTCGGAAGATCTGGCGCCACGACCCGAGTGGGGTGACTTGCGATGGAGGGGGAGGGGGAGTAGGAGCAGGAGGAAGGAGTGACACGGCGAGTGCGATCGGCGGCGATCGAGGGAGCCGGGGGCGATCGGCGGTGATCGAGGGCGCCGGAGGCGATTGGAGGTGATCGAGGGCGCCGAGGTTAGGGCTCGAGAGGAGGAGAGAGGACAAACCGCTCGAACCAAAATTCAAAAGAGTACGCACGATGATTGGACCTCTATAATGACGTGTTTTATTAATGCAATTAATTTAATCAAAAAATCGGACTAGAATACCCCTGGACTTAATTGGGCCGATTAAAGGTACAAAAAAATTTAGGTCAAAAATACCCTTGGGCTCAAAAAGGCCCAGTTATTCTCATATGTTAGATCATCCATATAATACACGTGATTTGGTGTATTATGATGCACCGTAAAATTTCCCTTCTATTATTACCGAAAAAGTATTTACGCTCAGCTTTATATAAACCAACCACCAAAGGCACAACAAGTCACCAACAGAGTACTAAACAATAAAAAAAGACGAAAAAGTATGATACGACACGAACAAGAAATGCAACGGTTATTGCTAAGGGTACACCTCAACAAGCCCTAGAAAGTAAAATAAACAGATGAAGATAGGGCCGAGCCCCGAGAATGGGGTGTCTAGTCTGGTTCCGGCGATGGAGGCGGAAGAGGGGGTGCCAAGCGAAGACCTGCAGTCAGAGTGTCAATGCCGGCGTGCTCCAGTCCACGGCTAAGCATCTTCCACGGCTGCAGAAAACCACAAAGTTTGTAAATAGCATTAGAAGACCGTCTAAAAAATTGACGGGGCACACTTGTAACTCGTCATAGAGATCTGGGATTGGACCATCCCATATAAGAAGGCGATATGGTTGGAGCCTTCTTCAACGTCCCACAGAGGGTTTTTTTTTGAAAAAGGGGACACTCCAGCATCTGCATCATAATGATGCATACGGTCACATATATAAATAAAAAATAGGGTCAACAAGGTCTTAAAGTCTCGAAACAAATAAAAAACGGCAAGCTCACACAGAGCCACAACGCCAAAAACAAAAATCCCAAAAGCCACAACCGGCTGGCATAACAAAAGATAGGTAAACTAATTGCCTATCCTATTACATAACCGTCATCCAAACCGGTTGAAGATATCCCGCGTTACCATCTCCCACCGGACAGATCCAGTAACCAAACGCTTCCTGGCCTCCGTCGGAGTGAGTAAGGACCACATACGGATCAGCGCAGTAGCTCGGAATAAAACCTGCAAAAAATGAATAGTTGTTGTTCCGTTAAAAACCAAATCATTTCTACAGTTCCAATCCAACGGAGGTTTCTACTATTTGCTAATCCTCTCCTTCAATTTTTATTGTGGAGCCCAAAAATCATTCATGGGCCTCCATGTGACCAAGTAAATTCCATACATAAGCAAATCACATGTTCATCATGCCTAGAAAAATTATGTCTAAAAAATCACCTGCTCATTATTTGTTGGGTGCATTGTAAAATAGGGTCTAGCATATTGTACATGTCCACGTATTTGTATACGTATGTATTGTATTCTGATCATCTATATATTGAGACGTGAGGCTGGATGTTAGCCACCCACGCAAAATCCTAAACCTATCTTTTCAACTTGGTATCAGCCAGGTAGGGTCGCCGCCGCACGTCCCTCGCGCCGCCGCCCGATCCCATCTTCCGCGTTACCATTGCCGCTTGCTAGCTAGCTTCCGCGTAGCCGCCGCTGCTTGCTAGCTAGCCACACACATACGCAGGATCCATCAAGCTGCTTGCTAGCTAGCCACACGGCCGCCGCGCGAACACTACGCGCCGCCGCGCGAACACTACGCGTCGCCCGATTCATCCGCCGCTGCCGCGCGCGCCGCCCTTCCACGCCGCCGCCGCCGCGAGTTTCTTCTCCGCCGCCGCGCGCTGTCCTCCTCCGCGCCGTCATGATGTCGTCCGCCGCCCTTTCGCTCTCCAACAGCGTCGGCACCATCACCTAGCCAGCGGCTGCCACCGTTCCCGCCGCCCTCGCCGTTCCGGCGATCTCCGTTCGCCTTGGCCGCCAAAACTTCATGCTGTGGGGAGGCATCGCCGGCACCGTCTTAGCCGGCGCCAACCTCCATGGCTACCTGGACGGCACCACGGCGGCAACCGACAAGACCATCGCCGTTAGGACTGGCGACGCCGCGACGACCGCCGCTAATCCGGCGTATCATCATTGGTGGACTCAGGATCAGAAGGTCAAGGGCCTCCTTCTTACCTCCATGGAGGAGGACATCGCCTGTCAGCTCATCAGCTGCGAGACAGCGCAGGCGGTATGGACGGCCGTCGGTGCCATGTACGGCGCACAGAGTCGTGCCAACGTCCGTCACATCCGGCGTCAACTCCAGACGTTGCGGAAGGAGGAGATGTCCACGGCTGAGTACATGCACAAGATGAAGGCCCTTGCCGACACCATGGCTGCCGCCGGCTCTCCGATTCGTGATGACGAGCTCATTGATCACATCCTTACTGGACTTGGCTCCGCCTACAACTCCATCGCCGCCTCCCTGGGTGTGAGTAACGCACCAATGCCCTACTCTAGCTTCTACTCGCTCGTCTTGTCGTTTGAAGCGTTGCTGGCACAGCAGAGTGCGTCGGAGGGGTGGACTCCCTCCGCCAATGCCGTGACTCACTCGGGCCCATACGGCCAGGGCGGGCGTGCTCCCTACTCGGAGCCCTACCCCTCCCAGGGTGGGGGTCGCTCGACCGACGGCAACGTCCAGCCCGGGCATGGCCGCCAAGGCGGCAACGGCGGCCCCAACGGTGGTCGCGACCGCAACTCCTCCTACGCTAGCCATGGTCGGCAAAGTGGTGGGGGTAACGGCGGCAACACCGGAGGTGGTGGCCGTCGCAACAATTGGTGGAGCCCCCGGTGTCAAATTTGCAAAAACTGGGGGCATGAGGCCGATGAGTGTCGCAAGCGCTATGACCAGGACCACAACACTCGCTCTGCCAACTCGGCCTCCACCAACACCGTCGACTATCCTTAGGTACTGGACACCGGGGCTACGGATCACCTGACGAGTGATCTGGAACGCCTCCAGGTTCATGAGCGCAATGGTGGCAAGGACCAGGTTCAGGTGGCCAATGGCGCGGGTTTGTCTATTTCACACATTGGTCATTCCCGTTTACCCGGTTCATCTCATAAATTGCGCAACATCCTTCATGTTCCACACATCAAAGAGCATCTCCTTTTTTTCTACCGTCTTATTTGTGATAATGACGTGTTTGTTGAGTTTCACCGTCGTCTTTTCTTTGTTAAGGACAAAGCAACCAGGCGCGTCCTTCTTCAAGGTAGCAGTCGCGCGG
>NC_041385.1:840666529-840742059 GCF_002162155.2 Triticum dicoccoides
TAAGAGTCATCAACTACCGTATTCTATGTCTTCTCATGTCACTACTGTACCTCTTGAATTAATACATTCAGATGTTTCGGGTCCCGCTATTGCGTCTTCGGGGGGGGGGGGGTACAAGTATTATGTCAGTTTTGTTGATGATTACACGCGCTTCACTTGGATTTATTTGCTTAAACATAAGTCTGATGTTGAGCAAGTCTTCTATACCTTTCAGACTCATGTCAAACGCCTCTTGGATTGCAAAATCAAGGTTGTTCAGTCCGACTGGGGTGGTGAATACCACAAGCTCCATCGCTATTTTCAACGCACGGGCATCTCTCACCATGTGTCGTGTCCACATACATCTCAGCAGAACGGTATTGCCGAGCGCAAACACCGTCATTTGGTCGAGACCGGCCTTGCCTTACTGGCACACTCGTCTCTCCCACGCCGGTTTTGGGATGAGGCCTTTCTTATGGCGTGTTATCTCATCAACCGTATGCCCACTCCGGTTCTCAACAAAGACACGCCTCTGTTTCGCTTGTTTCATGTTCAACCCAATTATTCCTCTCTTCGGATTTTTGGGTGTGCTTGCTGGCCTAGTCTCCGTAAGTATAATGCTCACAAGCTGGAGTTCCGTTCAAAGATGTGTGTCTTCCTTGGCTATAGCCCTCTGCATAAGGGCTATAAGTGTCTTGATCACACCTCGGGTAGGATCTACATCTCTCGTGATGTTGTTTTTGACGAGTCAGTTTTCCCTTACACCAGCTTGGGTGTCTCGATTGACATTGCCTCCATTGAGCATGCTCTCATTTTCCCATCTAATGAACCGGTTTCGGATGTTGATGTGCGGAAATACGACCTTTCCTATTTGTCACCTGACTTGTTTTCTGCATATGCTACTCTAATTTCTTCCCAGGAACCCGTCGCCGCACCTGTACCCACCGGCGCGATTGACGTGCATGGCCCCGACGTGCATGCCACGCCTACCAAGGCAGCCTCGTCGGCCTCGCCCGCTGGCGCGACCGCGGGCACGACTGGGTCGCCCGCTGTGTCCCCCGCCTCGCCTACTTCAGTTGTCGTCGAGTCGCCAGCCGCGTCCTTTGGGCTGCCGTCTCCGCCTGGATCTCCCTCGTCGCCTGTTTTGGCCCAGTCCGACGCGTCACCCCGGCCCGTGTCGCCTGTTGCTGACGATCGTTCAGCCGTGGCACCATCGGCCGGGTCTCCTTCGTCGCCGCCACCTTCTACCGGCGATGGAGCTACCGGGCACACTATGGTCACCCGTCACCGCGATCATACGCGTAAGGCCAAGACATACACGGATGGTACGGTGCGGTACGACCCTCGTCGGCGTGCATTCTTCGCCACACCCACTTCTCATCGTGATGCTCTTGGTGAACCGGCTTGGCGTGCCGCCATGTTTGAGGAATTTGATGCCCTTCGTCACAGAAACACATGGGTGTTGGTGCCTCGGCCTCCTGGTGTTAATATTGTGGGTTGCAAGTGGATCTTTAAGACCAAACATCGTCCGGATGGTTTTGTTGACAAGCACAAAGCTCGCCTCGTTCCTCGCAGTTTTACTCAACAGCAAGGGATCGACTATGGAGATACTTCCAGACCCATGGTGAAGCCTACCACGGTTCGTCTGGTCCTCTCTCTCACCGTCTCCCGCGGGTGGTGTCTTCGATAGATTGATGTGAGTAATGCTTTTCTTCAGGGATTTTTGGCCGAAGATGTCTACATGCAGTAACCCCCTGGCTTTGAGGATGCTCATCATCCCTCTCATGTCTGCAAACTCCAGAGGTCCATCTATGGGCTCAAACGGTCGCCGCGTGCCTGGTATGCTCGGTTGAGTCAGCGTCTCTCACAGCTTGGCTTTGTTCCTTCCAAGGCGTATGCGTCCTTGTTCATATTTTCACATGGTGCTATTCAGATCTACATGCTGGTGTATGTTGATGATATTGTGATAGCCGGTTCTACACCTAATGTGGTGGATCGCCTTGTGCAGTCCTTGTCTGTGAGTTTTCCCATCAAAGACTTGGGCAGGCTGGAGTACTTTCTTGGATTGGAAGCGTCCTTTCATTCAGGGGACATGACATTGACACAGAAGAGGTATGCACTTGATCTTCTTCATCGCGTCAACATGGAGAACTGCAAGTCCACTTCCACTCCACTTGCTACATCCGAGAGCCTCTCGCGTCACAGTGGAGCATTGCTGAGTATCGATGACTCTTTCAGGTACCGCAGTGTAGTTGGAGCACTGCAGTATCTGACACTCACTCGTCCAGATATCTCCTTCGCTGTGAACAAAGTGTGCCAGTTCCTGTCTCAGCCTACCGAGGTTCATTGGGAAGCAATTAAGCGTATTCTGAGGTATATCAAAGGTACGCTAGACACGGGACTACGGATTCGTAAGTCCAGATTTACTGGGGTCAGTATATTCACCGATGCAGACTGGGCAGGTTGTGTTGATGACTGGGGTTCTACTAGTGGCTTTGCTGTATTTGTTGGACCCAATCTTATATCTTGGAGTTCCAAGAAGCAACCTACGGTCTCGAGGTCTAGCACCGAGGCAGAGTATAAGGCATTGGCAAATGGCGCGCCTGAAGCCATTTGGATAGACACAGTTCTCACAGAACTTGGAGTCACACGGCAGCGCACACCCATATTGTGGTGTGATAACTTAGGGGCAACTTACCTGACGGCGAATCCAGTGTTTCATGCTCGTACCAAACACATTGAGATTGATTTCCATTTTGTGAGGGAACGAGTAGCTGTTGGTAAACTGGAAGTCAGGTTTATATCAACTCATGATCAGTTAGCGGATGTATTTACTAAACCCGCTACTCGACAGATGCTAGACCGTTTTAGAATCAATCTGAATCTTTTATGTAGTTCAGATTGAGGGGGCATGTAAAATAGGGTCTAGCATATTGTACATGTACACGTATTTGTATACTTATGTAATTGTATTCTGATCATCTATATATTGAGACGTGAGGCTGGATGTTAGCCACCCACGCAAAACCCTAAACCTATCTTTTCAACTTGCATGAACCTGATCTTGTGGCAGGCACAAATGCTAGCCAAGGACCCGTGCAGTTGCTTCCTAGCCGCCGGCCTGCTTGGGCAGTAAACTATGACTGTGTAAAGCCGCCCGTGCGGCCCCATTGCTAGGAGGAATAATATTGGCGACTCATGGTGGAGAATTTTGTAACGGGAGAGGGGCTCAAGAAAGAAAGATGCGTGCATGATCAGTGCAAGTAGGCAAGTAAAATATAGAGAAGACTGGTATGCATAGTATCTAGCTAAGCTCTGCTTTTTTAGGGACATCTAGATAATCTCTACCAATTTGAGTATAGTGTAGGAGTGTTTTGTGACGAGGTTTTCCAGAGTGATATGGTCAGTAATTAACGGCCTCTGCTGACGTGTCGAAGACGAAAGCTACCCCAACTTCTAAACTATTAGTGGTAGTACAAGGTTAGTTAACCACTCCCACTAGCTGGAGTAGCTTAATTAGCTAGACCACACTCACACTGCTCCTAGTGTTACTACAAGTTTTTTTTAGATGGTCACGTTTGGCCATGAACGGCGAGACCATAATAGGGATGCACACTCTCGTCAAATTTGCAACTTCCCTTTATCAGGGTATAGCCATGTATGGTTTTTTATCCGAACGTGTATTCCTATAAACATTCTTGGGCAATAAAGCTCTCCGGTTACTCATGAAAAATACTCCCTCTGTAAAGAAATATAAGAGTGTTTAGATCACTAATTTTATAAAAAAACAAGTGGAAATATTGCATCCAGTCGACACATATGTTGTCATTCGCTAGAGAAAAAGGTGGACATTTGGTCTTGTTCCTTTGTTGAGTGCATGAACCTGAACCTGATCTTGTGGCAAGCACAATCACTGGCCAATTAAGAAAAATATAAAGCGAAGAACCCGTGCAGCTGCTTCCTAGCCGCCGGCCTGCTTTTAAGCACGGGTGAATTAGTTAAAGCCGCGACTGCCTTTAATCATGACGACGCATTCTAAACAAATTTCTAACGGAAGAGAAAGCTGCATGCATGATCAGTGCAAGTGGGGGAGCAAATTTTTTTTTTGAAATGGAGGCATACCCCCGGCCTCTGCATTATGATGATGCATGCGGACATCTTATTAATAATCCAGAATCATCATAAAAATCTTACAACTCACAAAACGGAGCAGATCAAAGTACCAAAAAAAGGAAAAAAAACATGTGAACCATATCAACCGGCACAATGAATATAAAAAGGATAAGCTCTCTAGACTCCTATCATGTTATGCAAGCGCCATCCGAACCGGTTGAAGATAACCCGAGCTACCATCTCCTAGTGGTTGCATCCAGTAACCAAAGGCTCCCTGGAGTCCATAGGAGCGAGTAAGGACCACGTACGGATCCAAGTTGTAGCTCTGAAGATAACCTACAAAAAAGTCAAAGTGTGTTGTCTGTTAAAAATCATATCATTCCTGCAGTTCCATATAGCCCATAATAGCGCACATATTCCAATCCAAATACGAGCCGCAGTAATCTGATCAACCCCAGCTAACCACGTCCCAAACAAAGACGCAATATCAACTGGAGGATTAATATTAAAAGCTATATGAATTGTTCTCCAAAGTAACTTAGCAAATGGGCATTCAAGAAATAGGTGTTGTATTGTTTCGTCATGATCACAAAAACAACACCGCGAAGAGCCTACTCATCGTCTCTTAATTAAGTTGTCCTTTGTGAGTATCACTTGCTTGTGAACAAACCACATGAAGATTTTAATACGCAAAGGAATCTTAACTTTACAAATGTGCAGCGACCTTGATAGGGGGGCCAGAGTTAATGAGATCCATATAAAAAGATTTCACCGTAAACCTCCCATTCGTAGTAAGTTTCCATTGTATTGAATCCGGCTGATCGGAGAGTTGAAGTTCTATCAATCTCCGAACCAGATGCATCCAGGCGGTCCATCTCTCACCAACTAACACACGTCTGAATTGGATGTTCAAGGGAATTGTTTGAAGGACGGAACCCACGTAATCCTCCTTACGTTGCACAATATTATAGAGCGTAGGATATTGGATGGCCAAGGGCGTCTCTCCTAGCCACGTTTCCTCCCAAAATCTTGTTGACATTCCATTGCCAACCAAGAATTTGACCCTATGAAAGAATAGGTCCTTCGTGCGCATAAGTCCCTTCCAGAACGGTGAGTCAGTCAGTCTCATGGTAACCTGGGCTAGTGTTTTCGAGTGCAGATACTTATTGCGCAAGAGTTAAGACCACATGCCCTCCGGCTCAGTCTCTAGTCTGTATAGCCATTTGCTCATAAGACATTTGTTCTTGATTTCTAAGTTTTCACTACCGAGACCCCCTTGGTCTTTAGGTCGGCAAAGGATATCCCATCACATGAGACGGTATTTCCGCTTGGCCTCATCAGACTGCCAAAAGAAGCGGGATCTAAAGAAATCAAGTCGCTTGCGAACTCCTTTCGGAATTTCGAAGAACGACAGTAGGAACATCGGCATACTAGTCAGTACTGAGTTAATGAGGACTAGCCGACCTCCATATGACATAAGCTTACCCTTCCAGCAGCTAAGTTTTTTTTCAATTCGTTCTTCAATACATTTCCATTCTTTATTGGAGAGCTTACGGTGATGGATCGGTATACCCAAGTAACTGAATGGTAAGGCACCTGGTTCGCATCCAAACAGTTGTCTGTATTTGTGTTCCTCGTCTTTGGCCTTCCCAAAGTAGAACACCTCGCTCTTATGAAAATTAATTTTTAATCCAGACAATTGTTCGAAGAGACACAAGATAAGTTTCATATTACGTGCCTTAGCCATGTCATGTTCCATGAAAAGAATAGTGTCATCACCATATTGTAGAATGGAAACTCCTCCATCGACAAGATGAGAAACTAGACCCTCTACATGGTCATGCTGCTTGGCCCTGCCAATAATGACCGCCAGCATATCTGCCACAATATTGAACAGAAGAGGAGACATGGAATCCTCTTGTCGTAACCCCTTATGTGTCTGGAAATAGTGACCGATGTCATCGTTCACCTTGATTCCTACACTTCCTTTCTGGACTTGGGTATCAACTTGCTTCCTCCAAGTATCAGTAAAACCCTTCATGGGCATTGCCTGTTGAAGACAAGGCCATTTTACTTTATCATATGCCATCTCAAAGTCCACTTTGGAAATAACCCCATCTAGTTTCTTCGAGTGGATCTCATGAAGCGTTTCATGTAGAACGACCACCCCTTCCAGTACGTGTCGTCCCGGCATGAACGCTGTCTGACTCGGTTGGATCAGCGAATGAGTAATTTGTGTCAATCTATTAGTTCCGACATTTGTGAAGATTTTGAAACTCACATTCAGCAGGCAAATGGGGCGGAATTGTTTGATCCGAACAGCCTCATCTTTCTTAGGTAACAACGTGATCGTACCAAAGTTAAGATGAAACAACTCCAAATGACCGTCAAAAAAATCATGAAACATAGGCATAAGATCATCTTTAATAATATGCCAACATTTCTTATAGAATTCAGCGGGGAACCCATCTGGTCCCGGTGCTTTATTCGTCTTCATTTGGGAAATTGCCTGATAAACCTCTTTTTCAGTAAACAGTGCAGAGAGAACATCATTCTCTGCTGCCTGTAATTGAGGTATATCATCAACCACAGATTCGTCAAGGGACACCGTGGATGAATTCGGGGGACCAAAATGTTTTTTATAATAGTTAGAGATGTAAGCTTTTAGATTTTCATGTCCCACTATTGTCCCCTCGTCCTGTTCAAGCTGTATAATTTTTTCTTCCTATGTTTGCCATTTGCAACCATATGGAAAAATTGTGTATTGTCATCCCCTTGGACAACTCTCAGCGTTTTCGCACGCAATGCCCACTTAAGCTCCTCTTCTCTCAAGAGAGCCCGTAGACCTTGCTCAGCCTGGGACTTTGTTCGTTGCTCATGAATAGAGAGAAGAGTGGCCTCCGCCTTTAAGTCTAGTGCCTCAATCAATTGAGTAAGACGCTCTTTTTCTTGTTTGTAAATCCCACTCTCATTTCTGGCCCAACCTCTCAGAAATTGTCGGAGATGTCTAATTTTATTTTGCCATCTCTCAACGTGAGTCCTTCCACTAACCGGCTTAGCCCATTCCCGTGCAATCATCTCCATAAATCCTTCTCGCTCAAACCAGTTGTGCGTCACACTGAACCAACTTCTATTCTAGGGCGGATGGCGGAGATAAGGCCACCTGAGGTGGCCATCTCACGTCGCCGCTGGCTTTGCCCTCGATGGGGGGGGCATCACAAATCCTTCCCGCGACTGAGGAGGCATCGGCGTCGCCCATTCCGACGGGGAGATCTGCGTGGGGATCGGTGACGTTCAGATCGCCCAACCACCATGACTCCGTGCCGGCGCAAGGGAAGATGTGGGTGGCGGGATCACACGCTGGTTTCATTCCCCCGGCGACGAGAGAGATCAAACGGGGTCAGGGGCGATTCACGCAATGGCGGGGGAATTTCTGTGCCAAGACAGATTCCGGCAATCGGATCGAAGGCCGCATCCGCTTTTCTCCTCAATCTCGCTGGCTAGTTCTTCTGGACTTGGAGAATGACGTCCTAGCAGGCGAATACTTAACGGACGGCAAATCAATCGAGGTAGGGCATGATTTTAAGATTGATGACTATGATGTGTTTGTTGCTGAATGTATGCAGGTTGCTCTTCATTCGTACACACTGGAGATAGTTGATCTGACAGAGACGTTCGTTCCTGGAAAACTGAGAGGCCGATTTTGGGCCCTTATTGAGAGCGACGACGACGAACAGGTGGATGATCACGACACGCCAGGTACAATGATTCCTGAAGGAAATATGCCCTAGAGGCAATAATAAAGTTATTATTTATTTCCTTATGTCATGATAAATGTTTATTATTCATGCTAGAATTGTATTAACCGGAAACATAATACATGTGTGAATACATAGACAAACTGAGTGTCACTAGTATGCCTCTACTTGACTAGCTCATTAATCAAAGATGGTTATGTTTCCTAGCCATGGACAAAGAGTTGCCATTTGATTAACGGGATCATATCATTAGGAGAATGATGTGATTGACATGACCCATTCCGTTAGCCTCGCACTTGATCGTTTAGTATGTTGCTATTGCTTTCTTCATAACTTATACATGTTCCTGTAACTATCAGATTATGCAACTCCCGTTTATAGGAGGAACACTTTGTGTGCTACCAAACGTCACAACGTAACTGGGTGATTATAAAGGTGCTCTACAGGTGTCTCCAAAGGTACATGTTGAGTTGGCATAATTCAAGATTAGGTTTTGTCACTCCGATTGTCGGAGAGGTATCTCTGGGCCCTCTCGGTAATACACATCACTTAAGCCTTGCAAGCATTGTAACTAATGAGCTAGTTATGAAATGATGTATTACGGAACGACTAAAGGGACTTGCCGGTAACAAGATTGAACTAGGTATTGGATACCGACGATCGAATCTCGGGCAAGTAACATACCGATGACAAAGGGAACAACGTATGTTGTTATGCGGTTTGACCGATAAAGATCTTCATAGAATATGTAGGAACCAATATGGACATCCAGGTTCCGCTATTGGTTATTGACCGAGAATAGTTCTAGGTCATGTCTACATAGTTCTCGAACCCGTAGGGTCCGCACGCTTAACGTTACGATGACAGTTTTATTATGAGTTTATAAGTTTTGATGTACCGAAGTTTGTTCGGAGTCCCGGATGTGATCACGGACATGACGAGGAGTCTCGAAATGGTCGAGACATAAAGATTGATATATTGGACGGATATATTTGGATACCGGAAAGGTTTCGGGTGAGATTGGGAATATACCGGAGCTCCGCGAGGTTACCGGAACCCCCCCGGTAAGTATATGGGCCTTATTGGGCCTTAGTAGTAAGGAGGGAGAAGGGGCAAAGGAGGGGGCGCCCCCCCCCCCAAGCCCAATCCGAATTGGGAGGGGGGCCGGGCCCCCCTTTCCTTCTTCCCTCCCCTCTCTTCCTTCCCTCTCCTACTCCTAATAGGAAAGGGGGGGGCCAAACCTACTTGGAGTAGGATTGCAACCCCTAGGGCGCGCCTCTCCCCTTGGCCGGCCCCCTCCTCCTCTCCCCCTTTATATACGGGGGAAGGGGGCACCCCTAGGACACACAAATTGATCTACGGATTGTTCCTTAGCCGTGTGTGGTGCCCCCCTCCACCATATTCCACCTCGGTCATATCGTCGCGGAGTTTAGGCGAAGCCCTGCGCCGGTAGAACATCATTATCGTCACCACGCCATCGTGCTGATGGAATTCATCCCCGACGCTTTGACGAATTGGAGCCCGAGGAACGTCATCGAGCTGAACGTGTGCTGAACACGGAGGTACCATACGTTTGGTGCTTGGATCGGTCGGATCGTGAAGACGTACGACTACATCAACCGCGTTGTCATAACGCTTCCGCTTACGGTCTACGAGGGTACGTGGACAACACTCTCCCCTCTCGTTGCTATACCATCACCATGATCTTGCGTGTGCGTAGGAAATTTTTTGAAATCACTACGTTTCCCAACAGTGGCATCCGAGCCTAGGTTTTATGCGTTGATGTTATATGCACGAGTAGAACACAAGTGAGTTGTGGGCGATACAAGTCATACTGCTTACCAGCATGTCATACTTTGGTTCAGTGGTATTGTTGGATGAAGCGGCCCGGACCGACATTACGCGTACGCTTACGCGAGGCTGGTTTTACCGCCGTGCTTTGCACACAGGTGACTAGCGGGTGTCTGTTTCTCCAACTTTAGTTGAACCGAGTGTGGCTACGCCCGGTCCTTGCGAAGGTTAAAACAGCACTAACTTGACAAACTATCGTTGTGGTTTTGATGCTTAGGTAAGAACGGTTCTTGCTCAGCCCGTAGCAGCCACGTAAAACTTGCAACAACAAAGTAGAGGACGTCTAACTTGTTTTTGCAGGGCATGTTGTGATGTGATATGGTCAAGACGTGATGCTATATTTTATTGTATGAGATGATCATGTTTTGTAACCGAAGTTATCGGCAACTGGCAGGAGCCATATGGTTGTCGCTTTATTGTATGAAATGCAAACGCCCTGTAATTGCTTTACTTTATCACTAAGCGGTAGCAATAGTCGTAGAAGCAATAGATGGCGTAAACGACAACGATGCTACGATGGAGATCAAGGTGTCGCGCCGGTGACGATGGTGATCACGATGGTGCTTCGGAGATGGAGATCACAAGCACAAGATGATGATGGCCATATCATATCACTTATATTGATTGCATGTGATGTTTATCCTTTATGCATCTTATCTTGCGTTGATTGACGGTAGCATTTTAAGATGATCTCTCACTAATTATCAAGAAGTGTTCTCCCTGAGTATGCACCATTGCGAAAGTTCTTCGTGCTGAGACACCACATGATGATCGGGTGTGATAGGCTCTACGTTCAAATACAATGGGTGCAAAACAGTTGCACACGCGGAATACTCAGGTTAAACTTGACGAGCCTAGCATATACAGATATGGCCTCGGAACACGGAGACCGAAAGGTCGAGCGTGAATCATATAGTAGATATGATCAACATAGTAATGTTCACCATTGAAAACTACTCCATCTCACGTGATGATCGGACATGGTTTAGTTGATTTGGATCACGTAATCACTTAGATGACTAGAGAGATGTCTATCTAAGTGGGAGTTATTAAGTAATATGATTAATTGAACTTTAGTTTATCATGAACTTAGTCCTGGTAGTATTTTGCAAATTATGTTGTAGATCAATAGCTCGCGTTGTTGCTTTCATATGTTTATTTTTATATGTGTTCCTAGATAAAACTATGTTTAAAGATGTTAGTAGCAATGATGCGGATTGGATCCGTGATCTGAGGTTTATCATCATTGCTGCACAGAAGAATTATGTTCTTGATGCACCGCTAGGTGACAGACCTATTGCAGGAGCAAATGCAGACGTTATAAACGTTTGGCTAGCTCAAAATGATGACTACTTGATAGTTTAGTGCACCATGCTTAACGGCTTAGAATGGGGACTTCAAAGACGTTTTGAACGTCATGGACCATATGAGATGTTCCAGGAGTTGAAGTTAATATTTCAAGCAAATACCCGAGTTGAGAGATATGAAGTCTCCAACAAGTTCTATAGCTAAAAGATGGAGGAGAATTGCTCAACTAGTGAGAATGTGCTCAGATTGTCTGGGTACTAAAATCGCTTGAATCAAGTGGGAGTTAATCTTCTAGATAAGATAGTGATTGACAGAATTCTCTAGTCACCATCACCAAGTTAGTAGAACTTCATGATGAACTATAGTATGCAAGGGATGACGAAAACGATTCCCAAGCTCTTCATGATGTTGAAATCGATGAAGGTAGAAATCAAGAAAAGCATCAAGTGTTGATGGTTGACAAGACCACTAGTTTCAAGAAAAGGTCAAAGGGAAGAAGTGGAACTTCAAGAAGAACGGCAAGAAATTTGCTGCTCAAGTGAAGAAGCCCAAGTCTGGTCCTATGCCTGAGACTAAGTGCTTCTACTACAAAGGGACTAGTCACTGGAAGTGGAACTGCCCCAAGTATTTGGTGGATAAGAAGGATGGCAAAAGTGAACAAAGGTATATTGGATATACATGTTATTGATGTGTACTTTACTAGTGTTTATAGCAACCCCTCGGCATTTTGATACTGGTTCAGTTGCTAAGAGTAGTAACTCGAAACGGGAGTTGCAGAATAAACAGAAAATAGTAAAAAGGTGAGGCGACGATGTGTGTTGGAAGTAGTTCCAAGATTGATATGATCATCATCGCACACTCCCTATACTTTCGGGATTAGTGTCGAAACTAAATAAGTGTTATTTGGTGTTTGCGTTGAGCATGAATATGATTTGATCATGTTTATTGCAATACGGTTATTCATTTAAGTAAGAGAATAAATTGTTGTTCTGTTTACATGAATAAAACCTTATATGGTTACACACCCAATGAAAATGGTTCGTTGGATCTCAATCGTAGTGATACACATATTCATAATATTGAAACCAAAAGATGCAAAGTTAATAATGATAGTGCAACTTATTTGTGGCACTACAGTTTAGGTCATATTGGTGTAAAGCGCATGAAGAAACTCCATGCTGATGAGATTTTGGGATCACTTGATTATGAATCACTTGATGCTTGCGAACCATGCCTTATGGGCAAGATGACTAAAGACTCCGTTCTCCGGAACAATAGAGCGAGCAACTGACTTATTGGAAATAATACATACTGATGTATGCGATCCGATGAGTGTTGAGGTTCGCGGCAAATATCATTATTTCCTGACCTTCACAGATGATTTGAGCAGATATGGGTATATCTACTTAATGAAACATAAGTCTGAAACGTTTGAAAAGTTCAAAGAATTTCAGTGTGAAGTTGAAAATCATCGTAACAAGAAAAATAAAATTTCTACGATCTGATCGTGGAGGAGAATATTTGAGTTACGAGTTTGGTCTACATTTGAAACAATGCAGAATAGTTTCGCAACTCACGCCACCCGGAACACCACAGTGTAATGGTGTGTCCGAACGTCATAACCGTACTTTATTGGATATTGTACAATCTATGATGTTTCTTACCGATTTACCACTATCGTTTTGGGGTCATGCATTAAAGACATATGCATTCACGTTAAAAAGGGGCACCACCTAAGTCCGTTGAGACGACACAATATGAACTGTGGTTTGGCAAAAAACCAAAGTTGTCGTTTCTTAAAGTTTGGGGTTGCGATGCTGATGTGAAAAAGTTTCATCCTGATAAGCTCAAACCCAAATCGGAGAAATGTGTCTTCATAGGATACCCAAAGGAGAAAGTTGGGTACACCTTCTATCACAGATCTGAAGGCAAGACATTCGTTGCTAAGAATAGATCCTTTCTAGAGAAAGAGTTTCTCTCGAAAGAAGTGAGTGGGAGGAAAGTAGAACTTGATAAGGTAATTGTACCTTCTCCCTTATTGGAAAGTAGTTCATCACAAAAATCTGTTCCTGTGACTACTACACCAATTAGTGAGGAAGCTAATGATGATGATCATGTAACTTCAGATCAAGTTACTACCGAATCTCGTAGGTAAACCAGAGTAAGATCCGCACCAGAGTGGTACGGCAATCCTGTTCTGAAAGTCATGCTACTAGATCATGATGAACCTACGAACTATGAAGAAGCGATGGTGAGCCCAGATTCCGCAAAATGGCTTGAGGCCATGAAATCTGAGATGGGATCCATGTATGAGAACAAAGTATGGACTTTGGTTGACTTACCCGATGATCGGCAAGCCATAGAAAATAAATGGATCTTCAAGAGGAAGACGAACACTGATAGTAGTGTTACTATCTACTAAGCTCGACTTGTTGCAAAAGTTTTTCGACAAGTTCAAGGTGTTGAATATGATGAGATTTTCTCACTCGTATCGATGCTTAAAGTCTGTTCGAATCATGTTAGCAATTGCCGCATTTTATGAAATCTGGCAAATGGATAACAAAACTGCAATCCTTAATGGATTTATTAAAAAAGAGTTGTATATGATGCAGCCAGAAGGTTTTGTCAATCCTAAAGGTGTTAACAAAATGTACAAGCTCCAGCGATCCATCTATGGACTGGTGCAAGCATCTCGAAGTTGGAATATATGCTTTGATGAGTTGATCAAAGCATATAGTTTTGTACAGACTTGCGGTGAAGCCTGTATTTACAAGAAAGTGAGTGGGAGCACTACAGCCTTTCTGATAAGTATATGTGAATGACATATTGTTGATCGGAAATGATGTAGAATTTTCTGGAAAGCATAAAGAAGTGTTTGAAAGGAGTTTTTCAAAGAAAGACCTCGGTGAAGCTGCTTACACATTGAGCATCAAGATCTATAGAGATAGATCAAGACTCTTGATAAGATTTTTCAATGAGTACATACCTTGACAAGATTTTGAAGTAGTTCAAAATGGAACAGTCAAAGAAAGAGTTCTTACCTGTGATACAAAGGTGTGATGTTGAGTAAGACTCAAAACCAGACCATGGCAGAAAATAGAAAGAGAATGAAAAGTCATTCCCTATGTCTCAGTCATAGGTTCTACAAAGTATGCTATGCTGTGTACTAGACCTATTGTATACCTTGCTCTGAGTTTAGCAAAGGAATACAATTTTAATCTAAGATTAGATCACTGGACAGCGGTCAAGAATATCCTTAGTGAGGACTAAGGAGATGTTTCTCGATTATGGAGGTGATAAAAGAGTTTGTCGTAAAGAGTTACATCGATGCAAGCTTTTACACCGATCCAGATGACTCTAAGTCTCAATCTGGATACATATTGAAAGTGAGAGCAATTAGCTAGAGTAGCTCTGTGCAGATCATTGTAGACATAGAATATTTGCAAAATACATATGGCTCTGAATGTGACAGACCCGTTGACTAAACTTCTCTCATGAGCAAAACATGATCATACCTTAGTACTCTTTGGATGTTAATCACATAGTGATGTGAACTAGATTGTTGACTCTAGTAAACCATTTGGGTGTTGATCACATGACGATGTGAACTATGGGTATTAAATCACATATAGATGTGAATATTGGTGTTGAATCACATGGCGATGTGAACTAGATTATTGACTCTAGTGCAAGTGGGAGACTGAAGGAAATATGCCCTAGAGGCAATAATAAAGTTATTATTTATTTCCTTATATCATGATAAATGTTTATTATTCATGCTAGAATTGTATTAACCGGAAACATAATACATGTGTGAATACATAGACAAACTGAGTGTCACTAGTATGCCTCTAATTGACTAGCTCATTAATCAAAGATGGTTATGTTTCCTAGCCATGGACAAAGAGTTGTCATTTGATTAACGGGATCACATCATTAGGAGAACGATGTGATTGACATGACCCATTCCGTTAGCCTAGCACTTGATCGTTTAGTATGTTGCTATTGCTTTCTTCATAACTTATACATGTTCCTATAACTATGAGATTATGCAACTCCCGTTTACCGGAGGAACACTTTGTGTGCTACCAAACGTCACAATGTAACTGGGTGATTATAAAGGTGCTCTACAGGTGTCTCCAAAGGTACATGTTGAGTTGGCATAATTCGAGATTAGGTTTTGTCACTCCGATTGTCGGAGAGGTATCTCTGGGCCCTCTCGGTAATACACATCACTTAAGCCTTGCAAGCATTGTAACTAATGAGCTAGTTATGAAATGATGTATTATGGAACGAGTAAAGAGACTTGCCGGTAACGAGATTGAACTAGGTATTGGATACCGACGATCGAATCTCGGGCAAGTAACATACCGATGACAAAGGGAACAACGTATGTTGTTATGCGGTTTGACCGATAAAGATCTTCGTAGAATATGTAGGAACCAATATGGACATCCAGGTTCCGCTATTGGTTATTGACTGAGAATAGTTCTAGGTCATGTCTACATAGTTCTCGAACCCGTAGGGTCCGCACGCTTAACGTTACGATGACAGTTTTATTATGAGTTTATAAGTTTTGATGTACCGAAGTTTGTTCGGAGTCCCGGATGTGATCACGGACATGACGAGGAGTCTCGAAATGGTCGAGACATAAAGATTGATATATTGGACGGATATATTTGGATACCGGAAAGGTTTCGGGTGAGATTGGGAATATACCGGAGCTCCGGGAGGTTACTGGAACCCCCCGGTAAGTATATGGGCCTTATTGGGCCTTAGTGGTAAGGAGGGAGAAGGGGCAAAGGAGGGGGCGCCCCCCCCCCCAAGCCCAATCCGAATTGGGAGGGGGGCCGGGCCCCCCTTTCCTTCTTCCCTCCCCTCTCTTCCTTCCCTCTCCTACTCCTAATAGGAAAGGGGGGGGGGGCAAACCTACTTGGAGTAGGATTGCACCCCCTAGGGCGCGCCTCTGCCCTTGGCCGGCCCCCTCCTCCTCTCCCCCTTTATATACGGGGGAAGGGGGCACCCCTAGGACACACAAGTTGATCTACGGATTGTTCCTTAGCCGTGTGCGGTGCCCCCCTCCACCATATTCCACCTCGGTCATATCGTCGCGGAGTTTAGGCGAAGCCCTGCGCCGGTAGAACATCATATCGTCACCACGCCGTCGTGCTGATGGAATTCATCCCCGGCGCTTTGCTGAATTGGAGCCCGGGGAACGTCATCGAGCTGAACGTGTGCTGAACACGGAGGTACCGTACGTTCGGTGCTTGGATCGGTCGGATCATGAAGACGTACGACTACATCAACCGCGTTGTCATAACGCTTCCGCTTACGGTCTACGAGGGTACGTGGACAACACTCTCCCCTCTCGTTGCTATACCATCACTATGATCTTGCGTGTGCGTAGGAAATTTTTTGAAATCACTACGTTTCCCAACAATTCCAACAATTTCGATGGAGTTGTCGGTGCCTACGGTAGTGCCTGATCAACGCCGTACCAAAGTTCAAACCTTCAAACCGACAGTGAAACCCTGGATCGGCCCGATTCCTAAGGTATTCCGTGAACCCGTTACATTGTCCGAATTTTTTCCCGATTCTTGGACCTTGGTTACTCGAAAGAAGAAGAAAGGCAAGAAGGGTCGATCGCCACCGCCGCAGAGGCCGCCAGTGGCGACGTCGGCGAGCGCAATTCAAATGGCCAGACGGGCACGTTTGAATTCGCTGCTGGGTTCTGTGTGTGTGGCGGATGTGCCGACGGTCGTGGGCTTACGTGACTCGGGCGAGGCCCAGTTGGGAGCCCAAGCCTCAGACGATCCAATACGTACGTGCGTGCATGTAGCCACGCCGTTGCCTGACGTGATTGATACTAGGGTTTTCGAGCCTGGATTCCCGACGTTGGGCGAGGGACGTGCGAGGCGAGTCTCCTGTGCTGGCGCCATGGCGGGACGTGGGCAACCACCCGGCAAGCAAGGGCTCTAGCCCGTCGTGGGTGTTTCTGTCCTAGTGCGCCGCCCGTTTCGGCCGGTGTTGCCGGGCGCGGTGCTCCGCCTGCTGCTGCTGGGGGCACCGGGGGGATCGGCCGCAGAACTTTGGTCGTCGCTGGCGCTGGAGGGGCTGGCCGCGGGATTCCTCCGCAACGGCCGGTCACCGGAGCAGGAGCCGCTCGAGGCGACCCTCCCCCTGCACGACAACGCCCGGTTGCGGTCGCTCCCAGCTCGCAGGCGACTGTGCAGGATGTGCAGCACCAAGTTGAGCCGGTTCAGCAGCCCGTGTCCAAGGCGTCGGCCCTGGGAAGAGGTCGTGGCGCTCAGGGCCGTGGTGGTTTCAGTGGACACAGCAGAGATGGTTGGAATTCTATCCAGTACGAGCGGTGGTGAGACGATGGTCATGATGCATATGGTGAGGAGCTGCACCGTGGATCTTCGTCCGGTGGCGGCCATGGGTATAATTGGTACAATGATGGTGGTCCAGGACAGTTTCAGGGGCCGCCTGGTAATTTTGTGGAAGGCATCGCCGGACCCAACTATCACTTCAGGGGCGGATATCGGCGTGGTGGGAGAGGTAGACGCCCACCTCCACCGCGGCATGTCCCTCCGCCGCCACCCCCCGTTGCAGACATGGCTACGGGGGAGGAGCTTGACCACATAGCACATTTGGTGACTGATTCATCCACGTTGCCCGCGGCTGCAGTTGACATGGTTACAGCTCTGGCGGCGGTGACAGTGCCGGCACCATCTGGAGCTTCAAAGTCCAGGGATGGTGTGTCTGACAAAGGGCCGGAGAAAGCGGAGGGAGAAAAACTCTCGAAGTGGGCAATTAAGAAGAAGAAGTTGCCTGCTTTAGATGTGGCGAACCTAGTCATTTTATGGCAGAGTGCACTAATGAGCTTTGCGATTATTGCCTCAAATCTCAGCATGTTACCGGAGACTGCCCACTTCTATCCGGTCCTAAACCTGGTATTAACATTTTCGGTGTGTGTTGCAAGGAGCTGATGTTCTTTGAGACTCCAGAGGTGGACTCGCTACCACAGATGGTTGAGAGTTCCTTCCCCGCAGTTGTCCGGGTGACTAATGGACAGTTGTCCAAGGCTCAGATTGTGAGACAGCTGCTTGACTTGGTACCAGGTAACCATCCATGGCATCTGGAACAGTTAGAGGGACAGTCTTATAAGGTGGATTTTTCCCACTAAAGAGGATCAGATGCATTTTCTCAAGTGGGGCCTGTGTAGAGTCCCAAGCACCAACATTATTATTGCTTTTGATGAGTGGAAGTAGGAGGAACCTGAGGGTATACCTTTAGAGAAGGTGTGGGTTCGTTTCTTTGGTGCACCACAAAAATTGATGAAACATTTTCTGATTGCTTGGAGCTTGGGTGGAATGATTGGCAAGACTGAAAAAGTGGACATGCCCTTTACTCATGCACAAGGGGCTGCACGGTTGCTAGTCAGTGTAGCGAGTATTGAGCAGATTCCGGATCTGGTTAGATGGACATATGTTGGAGTCACTTATATTTTAGAACTTGAGATAGAGGATACTCCGATTTCCCAGGATGGGGATGAGACTCAGGATATGGACACAACTAATGAGGGCGGAGCGCCCGGGAATCAGGATAAGGGTACCGATGATAATCAACGGGAGTCGGACAAGGGGCCCACTGCGCAACCAGATAAGGCAGATCGTTCTACCAAGCAGGCACCACCGTCCACTACTCCGATGACCACACTTCGTTTTGGTTTGTTTGGGTCGAGCTCGGCTCCTAGTCGGTTATGGAGCACCAGAGTTGAGGCTGACGACCCGGCGGAACTTGAGTTGCCTTCGATCTTGAGTCTGACTTGCGCGACGAAGACAGCACTCGAGTGACACGTTGACTGTGGCGATGTCATGCTGGATTCCTCTCCGAGCGGGTTGGTCGTCGCTCATGAGGTGGCTGCGAATGGGGGGGGGGACTGTGGGCACGTGCCCCATGGCATCCGCCTACATACGTCCGTCCAGTGTTCCTTGGGAGGGGCGCCTGGACAGGTGGTCTGTGGCTCTCCTCGCACCACGGCGGCAGGCCAGTCTTCTTTGGGAGGGGCGCCTGGACAGGAGGTCTGTGGCTCTTCTCCCGTCACGGCGGCGACGACCCCAGACGAGAGGGGGGTGAGGTGCGGGAAGGAGACCCGTGCTGTAACCCCCTTGCAGGACCTCGCCATGCAGAGCGGTGAGCTGGGGGTCAGGTGCGGGAAGGAGTCCCGTGTCGTAACCCCCCCCCCCCACAGGACTGTGCCGTACAAGGCGGCTAGGAGACGAGAGGTTCTGCTGGGGAGAGGGGAAGAGGGACTAGTGAGCAGGTGGCTCTCTGGTCTTCTTCCCCCTTACCCCCTTCGGCTGAGTTTCGCTGGTCCATGCCCTACCCTTCTTCACCGACGATAGGGGATGGGTGTGGGAGTCGGGATCTTGCTCCTCGGGAGAGGACGACGGAGGAGCTTATCTCTTTCGGTGGAATTGCGGATCCGGTGTCGGCTGGCAGGCGTGTCAGCAGTCGGATCCAGGGACAGCCTGATGCGGATGACCTGCAGCTACCGCGTGCCAAGAGGGCCGCCATGCTTCGTAATGTCGAGGCTACTACAGGTGCGTCTTTTGATAAAAGTTGTTCACTTTTGCACTTCTCAGAAAATGAAATAGTGGATAAGGCAAACGACTTAGGTATTTCTTTGGGGTCAAATGAAACCGAGGTCGTCAAATCCATTAATGATATTTTAGACTTAGAAGCGGAGAGGGCTTCCGAAATCATTCGAAATCTTGCATCTATCAAACCAATGAGTGACAATGAAATGAATAATTTAGGAATGGTTGATCTTGCAAATTTTTGTAATAACCTTTTGCCCACCGCGGAGGCGGGGGATGAGGAGGATTTGGAGACTACAGACATGGTTGAGCCTCTCCTGATGGAGGGGGATGATTCTGTGGTCACCGATCCTTCCATCCCGCAGGGAGTTGAGGAAAGGCCCAAACGGCCCTGGAAGCGGAAAATTTATCCTACGTTGGCGGTACGCAGAAGTGCCAGAGTTAAGCATAAAAAAAATTCATGATGACTTGTGAAAGGAATTTTCTGGAATAGCAGAGGTCTAGCAGACTTGGATAAACAAAGATTTTTAGCAGAAACAACGATAGAACAACACTTAGCTTTATCGCACTTTTGGAAACTGGACGAGATAATTTCACATCACAGTTTCTTCAAACTCTCTCTAGTGGTATCGATTTTGACTGGCATATCTTACCTCCTAGAGGATGATCCGGCGGGATTTTACTAGGAGTACGGTGTGAGACGTTAGAAGTGCTTAATGTGGTTCAGGGAGATTTTTCGGTCAAATTCAGGGTGCGATCAAAACTAGATGGGTTTCGATGGTCCCTAATAGCGGTCTATGGGGCAGCACAACCTGAACTCAAACCTGACTTTTTGGCCGATCTGGTGCGGATTTGTGGAGATGAAAATCTGCCTATACTAGTTGGGGGGATTTTAATATCATCAGGAGAAGAGATGAAAAGAATAATGACAATTTTGATGGAGGATGGTCCATGATGTTTAATATGATTATTGAGAGTCTCAATTTGAGAGAAATAGAGCTCACCGGTAGACAGTTTACATGGACCAACTCGTTACCTATTCTGACTTCTGAAAACTTGGATAGGGTGCTTGCTAGTGTGGAGTGGGAACAAAAATATCCGTTGGTGTCGGTCCATGCGATGCAGAGAGCGATACCGGATCACACACCACTTCTTTTAGACTCGGGGGAGGCTACACATGTGGCAAGTGGGGGAGCAATACAGGCGAGTATTATAGTTTAGGAGAGTTGTGTGAGGAAATTTTCCTACAGTGATGATTGTTAGAAGTAACTAATTAACCACATGTTAATTAGATAAATCCTTGCCTGTTCTAACTGCAGGCAGTAGCCTAGTGTCGCGACGATGGGTTTCTGCTGATAACTGCCATCTCTTTCAAGCACACGCCCCCCTTCAGAGCGTCTCGATCTCCGCCGTGTATAAGAGGCATCTTCAACAAATAAAGAAACTGCTGATCATTTACTCTTGGTCGTCATTTGCCTCTGTTTACAGTTGCTTTCAGCAGTGATCAGTAAACAATGGCATCTGCTGATGTGTCAAAGTCGAAAGCTAGCCTCCCCATCTTAGTTAGGTTGCTTACGGCATCTCGAAGGCCGACCCTCAAATCGTCCGCATACGTTCGAACCGCATAGTCCGAACGTGTTGTGCCATCCAACACGGGTCTGTATTAGTCCATGGATGGTCCCGATGCACTTTCATCCGCAAACAAAAGATTAATTTGGAGAGTTTTACGGGCGTCCGGACAACACCCAGGCCCACTTTTGACCACCCTGGCTCACCCGAAACACTCCTCTCTTGCCCGCGCTCGTTCCTCTCCGGCGCCAGCTGCCTGCATTCATGTCAACGTAGAGTGGCCGCTCCACATTGAAGCCAGCTTAGAGTGGACGCGACCTCTCATTGTCTATACCATTGAAGCAGCGCGCCGTCTGAGCGCGCCACCCGCTGCATGCCCGGCTGAACATGCCTCTTCACCGCATTCAAAAGGCAGCAAACTACCCGCCTTCCTCCATTAAACCCGCGCGTGTGCCAAGATACCTACTCCAGCCACAAGTCCGTTCGCGAGCAGGCCGGCATTAAATACAACGCCAGTTGGCTCCTCGCGTCCGCCCGCTATTTAAACGATGTCAGAAGCTGCGCAAGAACCGCACCACACTTCTGTTCCTCATTTCCTCCTTGAACAATTTTCACCAAGGCACCGACGAGCAGGCAAAAGAGTTCTCCGACATAAAAGCCGCCTGGGTGGCCCGTCGATCCCACCGGTCACGAGCCCAACAAACTGTCTGTTCCACCTCCATCGACGCTCTAGGCCGCTGCAGGCCAGCTCGCGAAGGCTGAAGCTCCAAGCTGACACGTGGTTCAGCTCACCAAGGAGTGGCGAGTTGCTCCAGGCCGGCACGGGGCAGGTGACGGGGGGCATGGCAGCACGGGCAGTGACGGAGGTAGAGGGTAGCCAGGGTGGGCCGTGGCCCACCCTGATATTTAAAAATACCTTTTATACCATAGGAGAATGGCTAGAAAAATTAAAGGAAAAAATGTATATGTACAATAGCACTATAGGCCCACCCTGGCCCAGTGGGCTAGGTCCGCCATTGAGCCGGGCATCGTGGCTACTGCCGACGACGTTCTGTCGTACCGCGCCCCCCATGCCTGCGACCGCGCCATCCAACATCTATGCATGCGTAACTGCTCCTTGCCGGCAGAGAAGGAAGATGGCTACGCGGACATCCACAAGGTGGCAGCCAGCACCCCCCCCCTCCTCCGCCATCATCGTGGAGAAGTAGAATATGGGAGGCTGCCGCCGCTTGGATCCCATGAAGGCCACCATCACGGCGACGCCGGCATATACAACCGGTTTCTTACCCTATGGCAGGCCACCGTTGCCTCCCTACCTAAAAACCAACCCTGATCCGTTCAGCTTAGGGCATCCTTCCCTTCCGGCTGAAGCATCAACCGGCGGTTCCACTCCATTGAGTGGTGGGGAAGCGAGCCGCCCATTGCGCTAAGGCATATACCTCTGGGGCTCACGGCTTGCGGACATGGGAAAGACAATGGATATCCGCCGCAACCAGCATTAGACTAGTCAATGGTATCCATGTCGTCAGAATGGAAATCCGCCGGCGCCGGCCGTAGACTAGTTTTAGTTTGTCTGGTATTGTTCTTAGTTAAAATAATATCAAAAATGTAATGAATTTGATCCGGTTTGTACGAAATCCGATATCGTGTTTACATGTATTTCATCCGATTAGTTCAAAGAGTGGTTGAAATGTATACGGACAACGTTGATGGCGACCTCCAGCATCATTATCTGCAGACTGATTCCATGTACATCGAGTCGCGAACAGATACGGGAGTAAATTTACGAGTCGGAGATGCCATTTAGATAAGCCACTGCCACGATTGTCGATAGCCGCCTCCCTGCAAGTTGAGGAATCTGCTGTCCGTTTGCTTTAAAAAAAACATCTCCGGATGCATGCATGTGTACGCACGCCTGCATCGGCCAATCATTTTCCTCCTTTCAAATATTTTTGACTCGACCACCCTGCATGCGCGGTAGTTTCCAGCAGCCTCGGCTCCACCGGTGCAGGCACGCTACGATCGATAGAGCTCCATGTCAGCCAGATAAGGGCGTGTACAATGGTTGATAAGGTAGCATTATCTTAAATCTTACATGTAATTTAGAAATGATAAAAAAAATATGTTTACAATGAATAATCTCTTAATCTTATTTTCAATAACTAGTTATTCCTAATAATAGGACCGGGCCGGCAAAATCCAGGGCCGTGTGCGAAATGAAAAAATGGGGCCCTATCTCACAAAAAAATAAACTAACGAGCAATTATAATGTATATATGTCTCGCAGAAAAATTATAATATATGTAATATAATGTCTTACATAAAAAATGGACATATAAAAAAGTCATACCTATGCAACTCCCTATTGCTATTTATGTGAACATCCTCCTTCTTGCAGTATTCTTTGAAATGAAATCTTTAATGATATCCTCATAATCAATCTTCTCCAAGACTTCACTCTCAAGTGCTATTGTGACCAAATCATTGAGTCGTTGCTGTGTCATAGTAGTACGCATATAGGATTTTAATAGCTTCAATTTAGAAAAACTTGCGGTGCTTCTTTTCTAACAAATTTGTCCATGCCGCCTTTATAAGATTTATTAATTAAATTTTGTTCTTCTGCTTTTCTTTTGCCCTTATAGGCACCAGACTGATCTTTTCCCATGATGACTCAAATCTATATTATTGAAACACAAGATTCAAAAGATGAATACAATGAAATTGAAGTTATACAGTAGCATATACTAATTGAAGATCATGCGTCAATGTTTGGCACTTAGACGAACTGTCTAACTCACCTAGTTTTGGGTCCTGCACGGATGAACTGGGATCGATCCGATGAGACGACGAGTCTTGGCGGCGCCCTGAATCGGATCGCGGGATCGATCTGATGAACAGATGAAGTGATCAGTGATGATGCGAACAATGAAGGCAACGAGATAATCTTTTCTTACCGAAGCCGTGATAGTGCGATCACGTCTACAGACTTCAGATTTCAATGGGAAGACGTTTCGGCGAGCTGCGAGCACCAGATCGATCGAGAAGGGAGCTGACGGAGATGGCGTTTAGGGAATAGCGATCCCCTTCTTTTTTACATCGGCTGATCGATTCGATCAATCCGATCACTGAGCACTGGCCAGGTCGCTCGAGGCAACTTGCCTAGAGGCCCACTGGCCCAGGCGCCCAGCTCGCTAGAGGCGCCCACGGCGCGGTGGCTAGATCGATCGAGGCGCCCAGTCGCCCACGACGTCCAGTCGGTTTTTTTCTAATACAACTATATGCCTATATATATGAGAAATGGGTGTAACTACCACATGGTAGTATATGAAAAATGGGTGTAACTACACCTGATAGTAGGATGCTATATATATATATATATATATATATATATATATATATAGGAAAAATCCATCTTACCACCCGGTGGTAGTTACCCCACATGTCTCATATACTACCATGTGGTACTATATATATACTTTTTTATTATTTTAAATATGTTCATATACTATATCTAAGATATTTCAAAGCAAGTTACATGAAAAAATTGCATATGAGTCCATAGTTTTTGTTATATTTGTAAAATACGTACATATTTGTACGTAAAAATGAGCATACTCAAAAAATGATACATACTACCTAAAAATTAGTATATATACTACCTAATCATTGTTATATACTACATATTACACGTACATACTTTTGATTTTGATAGATACTACATACAACATACAAAACGCAAGTGGTGGTAACTACCACTGCTTGTAGGTATATATATATATATATATATATATATATATATATATATATTGGGGCCCCAAAATCGTGGGCCATGTGCGGGCTGCACATGTGGCACCACTGTGGGCCCGGGCCTGCCTAAAAACATGGTGAGACATATTGTACTAAGAGATCACCTCTTGCCTTCTCTTAATTAACAAGCCTTTTCTCTTAATTTATCTTTTCTCTACCTCATTATTTATCTTACGTGACATTGCTAAGATATAATCATTGTACATGCCCTAGGTTCACGGAGAATGAAGACACGCGCGCCTATAAAAACCCACGCGCACCTCCAAGCTCAACACAGGCACAGGCATAGCCACATCCTAGATCACCATGGCTTCTCCCTCTCACTCTGCTGCTCGTGCACTGCTCGTCCTCGCCGCAGCAGCTCTGGTGCTGAGCTCTGTGTCCGCCGCGGCTGGCTCGCCGCCGCTTGCCAAGGGCCTGTCGTTCGAGTTCTACAGCGCCAAGTGCCCGCAGGCGGAGGCCATCGTCTTCTCCTTCCTCAAGGACGCCGTCCGCAAGGACGTCGGCCTGGCCGCCGCGCTCCTCCGCATCCACTTCCACGACTGCTTCGTGCAGGGCTGCGACGGCTCCGTGCTCCTCGACAAGACCAACGGCGTCGAGAGCGAGAAGGTGTCTCCCCCCAACGTCACGCTCCGTCCGTCGGCGTTCAAGGCCATCAACGACATCCGCGCCCTGCTCCAGAGGGCGTGCGGCGGGCCCGTCGTCTCGTGCGCCGACATCGCGGCCCTCGCCGCACGCGACTCCGTCCACCTGGCCGGCGGTCCGCGGTACGCCGTCCCGCTCGGCCGCCGGGACGGGCTCGCCCCCGCGTCCCTGGACACCATCTTGGGCGCGCTCCCGCCGCCGACCTCCAAGGTCCCCGTGCTCCTCAGCTTCCTTGCAAAGATCGGCCTGGACGCCGACGACCTGGTGGCGCTGTCCGGGGCGCACACGCTGGGGATCGCGCACTGCGGCTCCTTCGAGGAGCGGCTGTTCCCCAAGGAGGACCCCAGCATGAACAAGTGGTTCGCCGGCCACCTCAAGCTCACCTGCCCGCGACTCAAGGTGGACAACTCCACCGCCAACGACATCCGCACGCCGGACGTGTTCGACAACAAGTACTACTTGGACCTTTTGAACCGGCAGGGCCTCTTCACCTCCGACCAGGACCTGCACACCGACGGCCAGACCAAGCCCGTGGTCACCCGGTTCGCCGTCGACCAGGGCGCCTTCTTTGACCAGTTCGTCAGGTCCATGGTGAAGATGGGGCAGATCAACGTGCTCACCGGCAACCAGGGCCAGATCCGCACGGACTGCTCCCTGCCCAACGCTGCCCGCAGCGCCGGCGACGAGCTGCCATGGTCCGTCGTCGAGGCCACCGAGAGCTTCGTGTTATAGTTAGTAGGGCTTAGTCGGTTGATCTTTACCTGTTTGTTTCCTCCGCAATGGTTTGGGCTTAGTCAGAGTGATCGTGGTAAGTTTATCAAGCAACGAGAAATATTACTGCGGCCCTCGTGTAATCGGAATCAGAAATATATGCATGGTTGTGCTACTTACGATTAAGGGAGCGGCTAGAAAAAATAGTTTGGTCTTATTCACGGCTGACGTCAGCCCATGTCTTGGGTCTCTTTTCCTTTCCCCGCGACTAGTTGCGTTGTCTTTTTGGTTTTTTTTTTTTTGAAAATGGAGGCATGCCCCCGGCCTCTCTGCATCATGACGATGCATGCAACCATCTTATTAAAAAGTCTTGGAGTATCACAAAAATAAATAAGTATTATAGCTCGCAAGCAGAGCGAAAAAATAAAAAGAAAATTACAAGCTCAAAACCCAATTGGCATGACAACGCAAGGGACAAGCTCCCTAGACTCCTATCCTGTTATGCAACCGCCATTCGAACCGGTTGAATATAGCCCGTGCTATCATCTACCAAGGCGTTATCTTTTTGGTGGTTGAGCCATTTGTTTTTTCTCTTGCTGGACGTTGAAATGTGTGTTGATTTCAGGAAACTAAATAAGCGGACTAAGAAGGATCACTACCCATTGCCGTTCATAAATAAGATATTGAAGATATTGGCCAACAACTCTTATTTTTGCTATCTCGATGGATATTCTAGATTCTCGCAAATACCAGAAAAGACTACATTCACCTGCCCGTACGGTACATACGCATACCATAGGATGCCATTTGGTTTATGTAATGGACCACCCTCGTTTCAAAAATGCATTTCTAAAATTTTCCCTGAATTTGTTGAGAGGATTGTCGAGGTGTTTATGGACAATTTTTCTTCTATAATCTTACGAAGGTTTTGCAGAGATGTGAAGAAACAAGTTTCGTGTTGAATTGGGAAAAGAGCCACTTCATGGTCACAGAAGGGGTAGTGTTGGGGCACAGAGTCTTAGGAGGGAGAATTGAAATAGATCAAGTAAGAATTGAGGTGATAGAAAATCTACCTTACCCCAAGATATAAAAGGTATGCAAACTTTTATAGGACATGCAAGTTTCAATAGAAGGTTCATTAAAGATTTCTCCAAAATATCAAAGCCTTACGCTGACCTTTTGCATAAAGATGTTCCATTTACTCTTTTGACAAAAATTGCATGCGTGCCTATGAGAAATTGAGGGATGCTTTAATTACATCTCCTATCATCCAACCTCCAAAGTGGGATGAACCCTTTGATATTATGTGTGACGCTACAAACTGTGTTGTCGAAGCCGTCCTAGGACAGCGAGATGATAAAAAACTCAATGTGATCTTTTATGCTAGCAGGAGCTTGGATGAAGATCAAATACATTTAGCTACCATTGAAAAAGAACTGATTGCTATTGTCTTTGCTTGTGGTAAATAGAACTCTCAAACCGAGATATAAAGACGATATTATAGAAGACGGTGCAGAAGTCTAGGAAAAACTGGGTAGGAAACTAAACGAACCATTATGGGCCCACCATACCACCTACAAGAATACCATGGGAATGTCACCATAAAAAATGGTATACGATAAGGCATGTCATTTACCTTTAGAGCTTGAACATATGGCTTATTGGGAAATCAAGAATGTTAATATTAATCTTAAGGAAGCCAAAGGGAAAGGATTTCTAGATATACATGCTCTAGGAGAGCTTTGCAACAGTGCTTACGAGAGTGCCAGGTTATTTAAAGAAAAGGTTAAGATGTGGCATGATCGTAAGATACTGAAACGAACTTTCATTGCAGGGGCCAAGGTCCTCCTATTTAATTCTCGTCTAAAATTGTTTCCAAGGAAACCCAGATCCCGTTGGGAAGGGCCTTATGAGATAGAAGAAGTATATAACTCCGGGGCTTTCCGGTTAAAAGGAGGAAAAGATGGACCCTGGATCGTGAACGGGCAACGCTTGAAGCCATACATTGCAGATGATTAAAAGGAAGAACGGGAAGTAGAGGAGGTAAGTTTTCTCACGATCGAGCAGATCGAAGCCCTCTGGAAAGAGCAGAGGGTATGAAATAGCGCCTCCATAAAGTGGGTGTAAATATAGAAGTAGAGTTTACATACTTGTTTTGAAGCCCTGTTAATCTTGAATCTGAATTGTTTGAATTTTCGGCTATAGTTGGAGGCTTTGTCACTAACTTTCAGGGAGGTGAAAAATTTCTAAGGAAGAAATTGATGCAGCAGCCAACACGGAGAAATACGACATTCCAAACGACGAGACGCACCCTTTTAGGCGATCACGCGGATACCAGACGAAAGTGACGCAAAGTCTAGGGTGAAAGACGGTGCTTCATACAGACGGCCACACCCGTTTGAGCGGTCGTTTGAGTTCTTCTCGGGCAGCAGCACGACAACTGAACCAACGACAGATTCTAAATGACAGGTGGCGACCGTATGAGTAGTGGTATAGATCCATCAGTGTTACAGGTATGAAAAAAGAGGATCTCGGCGGTATGTCAAACGAGTGGCCATACGAGCGCGAGCGCCCATATGGAAGGCCATCCTTTGGCCCGTTTTCATGATTCTTTTCTGATTTTGTTTTGATTTCTTTCTAACTAACTTTTTATCTTTGATCGCGTGATTACTTGTAAGCCTAGCTTTTATAAGGAGGGAAGGGGCACGCCATTAAGCCCTAAACCATCTAATCTCACATCTCTTTTGCTTCCCATCTCCACCAAAAAGCTTTTAGTTACAGATACCAAGCACGGTCGCCGTCATGAGCAACAAGACCTCGTCCACCTGTGCTCGCATCATCCCCTTCCCCGGTTTGGATGATGTTGTTCCTTTGGGATGCGAAGACATAAGGAAGCTAAGCCTCAAGGATGAACCGCGTCCGGAGAGGAAAGACCTTGAGGAGAAGGTCGAGGTGGTGGAGATCAAGCAGGAAGAACAAGCAAAAGAGGGAGATGATGCCACCACTCCAGATGAGAACCCTCCTAATCCTTACCAATTTAATATGTGTGGATCTATTTTGTTATTTCCTCTAGGGCCCACTCAAGCTGAGTGGGGTAAGACCTACCAACCCCAGAGGAGATGAAGGAAAAGATCGGGGAATTGGAGAAGGTTCCGAAGGCTTGTGTGAACGTGATCGGAAATGGGGTTGATTCTTACTGGTTGATGAGTAAAGATTTAGAAGCAAGGGTCGATGGATTTCTTCACAAGATCAGGCTTACAATTGACACTCTTAACAACAACACTGCACAACTTGAGTTTTTGACCCAGGTTGTAGATGATCAGCAGGACGTGATCGAGGAGATGAGGAAGCATTTCAGGAGCATCTTTGCTACATGCTAAGATACCGGGAGTGAGTATAACACTTAGTGACTGGATCTCCCTGGCTTGATTCTAAGCTTGGGGGAGATTCACGTGCACTTTGTATCTTTACCTTTATGCATTTTCTTTCCGCAAGTCAAGATTAAGTTTTATCTCTACTCCTAATGTCTGAATTGGTGAATAGCCTCCATGGTTTATTTTCGTCTCACCACTTTCAACCATTTTTTCGCTGTTTTTTTCGTCTCCGCTCCCACCATCCAACCGGTTTACTTTTTCTCCACTCTATCCTTGTAAACAAACACTTTCCTATTGTACAAAAGGACACAGATCCTAACTTATCCAAATCAAGCGATCCATGTCATCAATGAAATTTGCTTTAGGAAACAAATAACAAATTTTAAGGAAACAAATAACAGATTTTAATGAAAAATCCAATTGACTAATCTCTAATCCTAAGCTCCCTCCTCTTCGGTTTGCCTCCATCCCCAACCTCTTGCATCCCCGGCACCCCAGCACCTCCTCCACACTTTGTCGTCCTCCCCGGCGTCCGCGTCGCCACCCTACACGCCACCCCTCGTTGACCTTCTCGATTCCCTTCCTACGATCCACAACCGCCCCTCTCTATTTGCTCACAAACCCTATAGTCCATGAGACCCGCAGAAGCACGCGGTGTACGACTGGCCAGGAGGGGCTCAAGGGCCAAGTGCCGCCGTCGTGCACGAGCGGCGCCGGTTCTCCACGGGCTCCGACGTGCTGCTGCATTTTGGTTCAACACGTGGAATGCTGAGGACATCTTCGTCGAGTTCTCCGGCTCGCCCATCCCTTTCGGCGGAATGAGCGGCGGCGTGGGAGACATTGGGAATGGCGGCAGTGCATGCGGTCCGGCGGCATCAGGTTCTCTCTGTCCATTTTTCCAGCGAGTATACCTTCACCCAGATGTTTTGCGGCGGCGGCGAGAGGTACCCCGGGATGTTTCATGGCAGCGGGGTGCGGGGTGGTCAAGGCCGCCCCGATCAAGAGGGAAGGTGCCCTGCTCTTTCGAGGATCTATACAAGGGGAGCACAAAGTCTATTCGTGTGCGGGCTGGCGAGGGCATCGTCATGACCGACCTGGAGGTCGTCTTCGGCTCCATCGGCCGCTTCGCCGGCATCGAGTTCTTCCAGGAACAGGATGAGAGGTAAAGGATTTTTCATATCCGTACAGCTTCATATTGATTGTGTGGGTGGAGTAGAGGATTTAGCTGGGCATTGATTTGGATTTGTGATACATATCAATCATTTTAGGGGCCAACGAGAGTTTTGTTTCACTTCTAACTAGAGTTAGCGCGATACAGTCGTTTCCGAGCTACCTTGCTGCTTGAGTATATGCTTTTCTATATCTTCTCACGTTCTATTTTTTTCTTAATTTTGTCAGTGGATGAATGCGTTCTTGAATTCGCAATTTATTGTGGATCTTTGCAGTCTACGTATTTTCTGTATCTGTTTGATGTTTGCCTGCTTGGTAATTCGTTTGAGTTGCTGCTATATTTGAGGAGCAAAATTCATTTGAGCTATTGTGAATTTAAGAAATGAAGACATGGTTGTTTTCGTAGTAGTATTTGTCATTTGTGAGTAAATATATTTTAGTAACTCGGTTAAATGTTGACAGAGGACATCCCGCAAACTTTCTTGACAGAGGCCAAACCAATTGTACCCAGGAAAAGCATTGAAGTGTTGCCGGTTGCTACAGTAACATCATCTCCTAAAACTATTTGCTTGACCTAGCATGATGCATAGATACAATCAGCTACGGTAGCAGAACCCGGAATAAGCAGACATAAATCTGTTATTGCTTGAGATGTTAAGACATGTTATCTTGAAACAGATGGTCATGGGCCATATTATCTTTGAAACAGATTGCCTGAATCTCCAACACGTCATTACTAGCAATGTGTTCGACGATGACGCGGTGGGGGTCCTGTTCCGCGATGTCCGGTGTCTTCTCCAGCTCAATTTCCTATCTCATGCCGTAATTCATTGTACTCATAACTTTAACAAGCCAGCTCATGAGCTAGTTAGCTTGGGTGCTACCAGCGCCTATGGCAGCCAGGTGCTCTAGCTGTCCGACGTACCTTCTGATGTACTTCGTTTGGTGGCCAGCGATAGTGGCGAGTCTTAATGGAATTCTCAGAGTTCCTGTAAAAAAAAGAATGGTTACACACTATTAATCCCTGTTATATTACATGGTATTGCCAATAAGCTTTGGTTGTCAGCAAGCAACGCATATCCTGGTGCATCAATGATGTGAGATATTGTGCACAGAGCCGTAGCAGGATTTCAGCAAAGGATGTGATGAAAAAGATGTCATGGTTCAAAATAGACCAAGTCCATGCATTCAAGGTTACCCATGACAAACGGCAAGCCATGCTTGCGATGCGATTATGTGCATGATTTATCATTAGATGACTATTGAATGAGAAGATTACACATGACTGCAAGTCATGTTATTACGTCACTTAGTATGTCTAATTGGCAATGATTTCATACCTTAAGCTAACCAAACCTTAAGCTTGTTATTTGCTTCTAAATTTTCTCATATCTTGTGTTTACACGTTTGAGCATATTGAAAAAGAAAACAAGTAGTGTTGGAGATCCTCTCACATGATTTCTAAAAAAGGGCTACTCAAAAGTTGTTTGTTGTTGCACGGCAAGTTCCTACCAATTTCTACACATTTAGTATGAACATATAATTAGTTCCTTACTAACTTTTTTCGGATATTTTTTTCATAGGGGAAGCCGCTTGTGGGGAACAGCGGGTCCATTTGTGTGGCTTCACTGCTATGACCAGATTACCAAGGACAGATGACAATCGGTGATATGTCACTAAGCAGAGGACAACACTCAACCATCGGTGGATGAAAGACGTCCAGGTGGTGGTATAAATTGATTTATGTTTCTACTCATTTCCTTTCTTTGATCATTTTTCTCTGTAAATTATTAGGTGCGTGATTTCACTCTTTGTTGCTGTGCAAAATTCCGCTTCTTCAAGATTGCCCTGTGCATTTCTCTTTTTGAAAACTTTGGGGTTGACCTTTTCATGTCTGATCCAGCACCTTACTAATCATTGCATATGTTTGTTGGATCGTAATTGTTGTTGTTAGTTTTCTTATTAAAAATAATATTCCATTGATTTCCCAGCCCTCCAGTAGTGAATCCTTTGATGAAATACAAGTTTGATCATTTCTATGGAAAATAGAGTTTATTGGTAAATCTGGTGATGTTGTGCTTATTCTTCAAGCATAAATACAGTTTAGTAAGTGCTATTGTTCTGCTTATGCTGATAAATCCATTTTGGGTTAATTATTTTGGAACAATTTTTGGTGATCGGTTGCTTAGTCCATAAAATGAAATGTAATCATGTGGTTCTAGCTGGTTAAAAATAACAAGCTACATTAAGTCCGAATTTTCTTCGCATCATTATATTAAAGTGCCTTCTGAGGATAACAAATTTACGCTCGGAAATCAAGAGCTAAGTTTTTGTGTACTGGAAACTAAGAACCCATTGTCAACAATCTTGTGGTGAAGAGTTGAATACCGTGTGGAGGTTAGTGTTGAAAAAGATGAGTTCGTTTGTGAGTGCGGTAATTTTGATCACTCTGGTTTGTTGCACAGCCACGCGCTGAAGGTATTACTAATGTTGTGCTTATGTTACTTGTTCAGTTAAGCATGAGACATGAAAATATTTGTATGCAGTTATGATTTTTTTCCCTTCTCCTGGATGCTTTCGTTTTCCTTTAGAAGAAATAAAAACAGTGGCGTCGATGTTGCTCTTAGGTCGTGATGCATCTGGGAGTTGGCAAAATCCCTCTCGAACATGTAATAAAATGTTGGAGTAGGGATGCTAGAGATATATTGCCTTCTGAATTTTTCAGATACCAAAAGGACCAGGGTCAACCAAAGTCATCAACATATAGGCACCCCAACCTGCACCTTGTGGACATGGAGATTGTCAAACTGGGCGTCACCAATGTTGAAGGCTGTACAATGGCAATGGATAAGCTGAAGGAGCTCAGAAAGACCTTGGAACATATATATGCTATAACTAATGGGGTGGGTTATGAAAGATAGATTAAAGGGTGCCAATTTTACCGGCTCTGGAGTTTTTGCAGGTGGTGAGCTAAAGGACGTGAGTCTCTCAAAATAAGGTCCAAGGGATCAAGGACTTTAACAGCTTCATAAAAAACAGAGGCCATGTTTGTTAAATTGGCCTTGTGGAGAGGCACAAAAAGCACCACTTCTCCGCAGGGAGGTGATATGCCAAAGGAAGCCTCCAAGTTGCTTGCGTTGTTGTTTGCTTCGGCAGAATACTTTGCCTTGAATATATTGGATTACCAATGCTTGTGATTGAAAACTGGGTTGTGATGTACTAGCCTTTGTACCTTTGAACCGCAAAAACATCTTATATTAAGGTACAAAGGTAGTAGTTTCTCGCTGAAAAGGTGGATTGACGAAGTCACCGACCTAACTATGATCGATCGGATTAAAAACTAACCGAGTTTTAAAACATTAAAAGAGATGCATATATATAGTTGTTATTCATTATTTATATGTTGCATATGATAATACAAGAGGTGTATTTCTATATACTTTTATTTTTGTAGATTATGAGAGAGATGTAGATGGAATATGTCTACACAAAATAATTCATCGTCAAGGGTCCCAAAATGATGTCGTTGGAAAGGGCCAAAAATTCATCGAGTTTTATACAACAATACAAGTATAGGGGTGTTCTACGCGTCCACCGGATGGCCGTTTGATTGTGTATGCGCGAGCTGTACGCTTCGTCTTCCTAATTTCCTGCAAAATCTTCTTTTCTCCATTTTCTTCAACAAAATCCTTGTTGCAGAACCTCCATTTCCCTAATTTCTGCAACAAGATCCTTGTTGCAAAACCTCCTCTTCACAAATTATCAGCAACAAAACCCCTATCGCAGAACCTCATCTTCTCAAATTTTCTGCAATAAGACTCTTGGTGTAAAAACTGCAACAACATCTTCAGCCGCGTTGTGCACTAGCACAATCATCGTTCATTGTCATCGTTCCGCAACAACGGCGTTGTTGCAGAAACTTGTCTCGGAGGTGATATTGCGAACAGTGACATAGGAATGAGCGTGGGGTGAGCGTGGACATTCGACGCGATGTTTTAGTTGCTGCTAGCGTCGGATGCTGTGACAAGATGCGGTGAGGTTGATGGCTCTCCGTGTAGGTGTGGCAGATCTTGCCGGATTCTGGAGTGTGCAACATGAGGCTGTCGTGGCCCTGCTGAAAAGAAGTGAGGCCGGGCGCCGGTTGGTGCACCAGGAGGCGGAGCTTGGAGGGTGGAGAGACGCAGAGAGGCAAGAAGGTGGTGTTCGGCTGCTAGAGCAGGCAGAGAATAAGCCAGCCATGGCGCGTGAGGGAGAGAGGAGGTCCGACGGCAGACAATCTCACCAGCAGCGGGTCAGTTATCGGACCCACGGTGTTGTGGCTGTAGCGAGGACGAGACGAGAGAAGGTGTGAAGAAATGGAGACACGTGTGGGACCCATGTCCACGTGGCGAGAGGAGCAAGCGGTCGACGCGAGCCTGGTTTTCAGCTGGCTAATTTGAATCCTTTCCCAAGCGTGTGCGTGTGCGTGTGCGTGTGCGTGTGCGTGTGCGTGCGTGTGTGTGTGTGTGTGTGTGTGTGTGTGTGTGTGTGTGTGTGTGTGTGTGTGTGTGTGTGTGTGTGTGTGTGTGTGCAAGCAATTAGAAAAAGGCTAAAAGGACTGTGGCAAAGCACGGACATTCTACTAGTTTTCAATAAGGTTGAACTATCATTTTTCCTCTTGAATAATGGATGATCCTTTCCGATTAGTATATCTATTTCATGATGTGTGAGGTCATTGCTGCTTATTTGAGAATGTACTTGATGATTGTTGTGATCTAAATAGTAGCACATTATTACTAGCATGATGATTATAAGTACTCCACAATGCAGTTTTTAAGTTTTTGCAAGGAGATGCAATAACTATATACGCTAGCTCATTGAAGGTTCAACTTACAATAGGGCAAGCAGAAAAATTAAGCCTCTTCAATATTAAAAAGTGCATTGTAATTAAGTCTTTTCGAGATTCATGTTTGGCTTGCATATCATACAAAAGATGAAATGTGCCTTCGACGTGTCTCAATGCCGAAAGACTGAATCACTTCAAGAATATAGGGTTTCTAAAAATAAAAGAGGAAAATAATAACTGCTTACCCGAAACAATAATGAACTAGGGTATGAAGTTGTTACCATTAAGTGACAAAATGTGGATGCCTGCATGATCAGTATTGTCGTACTAAAACCGGCAGATCTCAGGTAGGGGGCCCCCGAGCTGTGGATCTTGGGACGATGGTGAACAGGAGACAAGGAGAAGATATTTACCCAGGTTCAAGCCCTCTCGAAGAGGTAAAACCCTACATCCTGCTAGATTATATTGACGATGGGGTAACATATATAGGTCCACCTCGAGATCATATACAGGTTGATCTACCTCGAGATCGTATGTTGTGTCCTAAACTCTAAGGCTGGTAATTATGATTGTGCCTCTACGGACTAAACACACTTGTTTATATAGGCACCAGGGGTATCTTGGGTTACATATGGTCGGTTGCCAACTAGGAATAAACACGCCGATATTTGGAATTGTCTGTGAAGTACACGCCAAGTCTTTGGCGGTGTCCGTCTTGATCACGCCTAGGTTCGAGGCCTCCGGAGTCCTTCGTTGTCGAGATCGGTGGGTCATAGGCTTGGCCCAGAGACTGTGGCCAACTAGGTTGATACCCCCTAGTTCAAGACACAGTCACCAAGTTCGTTATGTACTTTGGATGTTTGTTTCCTCTGCAATGGTTTGCACTTTGAATGTCAGAGTAATCACGTGTTAAGTTTGTCAAGCAACGAGAAATATAACTACAACCCTTGAGTAATCGGATCTAGAAATGCATGGTCGTGGTACTTAAAATTAAAGAGTCATGTGATCATGAAAGAAGGGTGGAGCCTGAGCTTGACAAAGGGAATAGTATGTGTGCAACATTTTGTAGGTCCGTGCGATGTGTAGAAGCAAACATTTTTTGTGCTCGAAAAACTTTCAATCTATTCATCGACTATCAAGGTAGTAAAACAAACACCAGAAGTAAAAATTAATACAAGCATTGAAGCGAGCCGAAGGTGCACTGTCGTTATCATTCCTCCATCACCGGAGCCAGGGGAACCTTGTTCTGGTAGACAGCTAAAAAGTCGTCGCCATAAAGCCCCAGAGACCAATGCACCAAGACAACAACCGCCGCCGATGAAGAGAAGCGTAAATTTAAAGGATCCAGCATGTAGACACACGGACATAACTAAACGAAGAGTAGATTCAAGCGAATCCACCTAAGACAAATGCCGACCGAATCCCGCCAAATCCGCCGGAAAAAACCTCCACACGCCCTTTGACAAAGCTAAAGGCACATCTGGACAGGCGAAGGGAGGGGCGAGAACCATATTCCATCTTCAGGGAGCCATCGTCGCCTCGTTTTTTTTAACAGCTCACAAACTCTACCAAAGTCATAGAAACCGCTCAAACGAAGCCCTCTCGCCGGCAAGGACCGGACTCCACTAAGCCTTCACGGCCCTATAGCCACAGGAGACAAGGCAGCCCGACAGCTACGCGGCAGGAGGCAACGGAATCCCAACGCTCAGTGCCTAGTGCGTTTGGAGCGAAGGGGTGCGTCTGCGTGGGAACAGACATTCTGTACAAGCAAACTTTTACGTACCGCCCTGCGTACCGGAAACCCAAAGCTCATGTTTAGCCCGCTAGGGGAATCCTATTCGCCCCTCATTATACCGAAATGTCGATTAAACTCATAGAAGTGGGCTAATGGATCAACAAAAGTTGAGCGTTCGATTGAGCGAATCTGGTAGTTTTCTTCCTTTCCACTACACATATTTCTTCTGATTTTTATTTTTTGTTTTCTCGTAACATTTTCCTTAGATTTTTTTGTTTTCCATTTCCCGTTAAGTTTTTCTTTCGTCTTTTCTTACATTCTTCCTTTTTCTACTTTCTAACTTTTTAAAATTCATAAAATTGAAATCCGAATCTTGAACATTTTAATAAAATGCATGAACTTTTTTAGAATACAATAACATTTTCAAATTTAATAATTCTTAAAAATTGTAGAATGTTTTCAAAAGCTGTCAACATTTTTAGGATGCACAAAATGTTTTAAATTCCTATAATGTTTTTGCAAACTCATGACTACTTTTTAAAAAGCACATGTTGTTTTTTTGAAATCAAGAGTGTATTAAATTTTGTAAGTTTCTTAATTTTAGTTAAGATTTAAAGAAAATCTGAAAAACAGAAATAAAAAATAATTGAAAATTTGTTTTTCTGGGTGATTTTTCTTTTGGTTTATATGCATGTTAAAATTGGTTAAAAATGTGCCAAGAAAAACCAACAGAAAACCATCCAAACTGAAAAAATAAGGATAAACCACATGAACATTTTTCTGTTTTAAACTGCAAAAAAGTGGGTGAGAGGGGTATGATTCAAAACCACGAGCTCCTACTCAAGTGCTAGCTACGTTAACCAACCGGAATGTGATTAGTTACATGTATTTGATTTTTTTTCTTTATTTTTTCTTCCCTTTTCTTTTCTTTTTTTGAAAATAGATGAACTTTTTAATCCAAATCGATAAACTTTTTTCAACTATGTGAATTTTCCTTTTAAATTTGGTGATTTTTTATTTTCAATTCATGATTTCTTATTCAAAGTTGATGAACTTTTATCAATTCATGAAATATTTTTTTGAAAATCCTTGAACTTTATTTCAAATTCGATGAACTTTTGTTCAAAATCGATGAACTTTTTTCTAATTTAATGCACAGTCTTCAAATTTGATTATTTTTTTCAGAGATGATGAACTTTTTTTCAAATTTTATAAATTGTTTTTGAAATGCAACAATGTTTTTTCAAAATCGAACTTTATGTCAGATATGATGAGTTTTTTTTTCAATTTTTGGGAACTTGTTTAAAAATTCTATGAACTTTTCCAATATAGTTAAATTTAATCTTAAATTAGTGAACTTTTTTGAGGTTTTGTGAATCTTTTTAGAAATCAGTGAAGATTTTTTAATTATGAAGTTTTCAATTTCCCTTTTTAGTTTTTAGGTATTCTTTTTAAAAGTCAACAGGTGACCCGTCAATTGGTCAACCGCAAATAGTCAAATGCGATCGAGCGACCCGAGGAAACCAGGGAAAAAATCCCAATCAAGCGATCACCGTCTACATGGGCCAGCCCACGAGCGTAGGCGCGTAAGCGCCAGTAGCGCCAGATGTCGCTTAAAGTACCAATTAGGAGCTCCCGTGCGCTCGCTAATGAATACAAAATTAGGTCACAACAAACGCTCGCATTAGTTTGGGTGCTACATAATGGGTGGGCCCAATTCATCAGTTATTATTGATTTGACACAGGACATTGGCTCGACTTGGTTAGATTCGTGATTTACTTAAAAAATAGGATAACAAACTAGTTTTTGCAACAATAAAAAAATTAAATGTTTAGGATTTTCAAAATAATATTTCATAGTTTAAAATATTATGAACTTTTTTCATAATTAAGAGTTATTAAAAATAAAGAACTAAAAAACTTTTTAAAAATAGAAATTTACAAATGTCCGAAAATGAAAATTTTACACCAAGTTTAAAATCTGCAATAATTTAAATTATATTTCTAAATTAAAACAAATTCTGGTGTAGAAATCTTCACCTATTTGAAAGTAGTGTTCATGAGTTACTTCTTTTCAAATTTCAAAAGGTTTTCAGAATTTTAAGAAATACCGAATGAAAAACTTGAAAAAAGGAAAATAAGAAAATACGAATGTAACCAAGGACACAAAATAAAAAATGAAAGAAAACCCGTAAACAAGTAGAGAAAAACACCGAAGGCTCAGAAGAATGCTGAAGAAAGAAATTAAAAAATTGGAAGGACATTTCCAAAACCTTCCCAGAATTAGATGAACCGAGGGTACATTAGACGTCAGCATGCGCAGGGTCGCACAATTGGTGGACGACCCTGTAGACATCTATTCCTCTTCTACGATGTCTCCTATTTCAAATAGTCAATGAAACGCACCCAGCCATGCAAGTGTGCCAGTCTAGTTTGGCACATGAGCATTCATCCTTTTTTGCGATCTTTTTTGTGTTGGTCTCTTCCGTTTTCTGGTTGTAATATTGTTTTTCGCAGTAAAATAGTCGATACATTTAAGAAAAGGTGAAAAAAATACCTAATGTATTTTTAAAATGTTTGAATTGTTTCTAAAAGTGCATAAATATTTCAAAAGGTTAAGCATTAATTAAATGTGTGAACATTTTGTAAAACATGTGAACACTTTTTAAAATGCGTGAACATTTTCTAAAATTGGATGAACATGTTTTTAAAAACGTACGTCATGTGTTTAACAAATGTGCATCATGAATAAAATATTGTTCATAGTATATTCAAAATTATTCATGGCATATTTTTGTCAAAATATTTATGTGTAAAATAATTAAAATAATGTAATAAAAGGGAAAAACAAAAAATGCAATAGAAGGGAAAAAATCATAATGAAAGATATGAGAAGAAGACAAAAAGAGCAGAAGAAACAAAAAGGAAACCCGCAAATAAGAAGAAAACCCTCTCTAAAACCCAAAAATAGAAATGAACAAAAAAAATATAAAATTACCGAAACCAAAGCACTCTCGAAAGCATATGAGTGATAACCAAGGCCTGAATTGGGCCGGGTTAATCATTGCGACCCTTCTTATGTGTTATTTTCCGCTGCCATTGGACGCAACGGAGTCGTATAGAAAAAGCCTGGAAAACCGGTTAGTTTGGAAACTTAAAGCCTAGGATGTCTTAACATAAGGCCTTCGGTCTGGACCAGAAACATGGGTTGGGCTACTTGGCGCAAGACCAAGGCTGGACCATAGCTCACCCGGGCCCGTTCCGCTCGCAAAGAACATCCAATATATATGCTTCCATAACCTGCTATTTCTGGTTTGTCATCCTATTTCTGGTATTAGGGATATCTACGTAAGAGAAGAAGCAAAAACTAAAGTAACCTAACTAGACATATGCATGGACAGCCCGTCTCGAGAGCTTGGTGTCTAGGGCAAATTAAGGCCTTGATATTGCGCCCCAAGCCCCACCCAAAAGCTTGGAAATGCTCGAGAGGAGTGTTTCTATTTCGTTAGAAAAATAGGTTTTAAATCTGGGGGGAAATATTTTTCTAATGCCTGAGTTTGGCTGATTTTACATCGGTTTCTTGCTTGCCCGTTTCGAAACCCGACCCATCCCATTGTGTACTTAGAGCATCTCTAATAGATGATGCAAACTAGGAGATGTAAAATTTACATCACCAAAAAAAATGCTTTTTACATCTCCAAAAAAGAGGCAACTCCAACAGATGATGTATATTGGTGATGTAAAAGTCCAACTCCAATAGATGACGCAAATGAAGAAGTAAACTTAGTCAGCATGAGCACCTGTGGCCTAGCACTAAGAGCCAGGAGGAGTGCTGGTGGACCGAGCGGTGGCAGCAGGTGCGCTGGTGGCTGAACGACGAGAGCCGGGAGGTCGAATGCGGCGGTGGGAGCTCGAATCGCTGGCGACGCAGCTGTGAATTGAGCGGCGGATTGGTCACGGCGGGGCAGCGGTGCGACGGCGCACATACTCCACAACGGTAGCCCTGTGCTTTGCACCCTCTAAAAAAGTTTCTATCAATTCGGCCGATGCAGTGTGGATAATTGGCGGGGTGTTGTCTACAATGCCTTACATCTACGTAACAAAAAAAAGGCTTAAGTACTTTGTTATGACATAAAAGCTAAAATATTACAAGGCCCACAATTACGAATAAAATATATCTTGAAGCACTGGCACCTTGATCAGAGTCGATGTTGTCTCTGCTTATCCCTATACTAATGTGGGAAAAGGCAAAAGGAGCGTCAATATCAGTACAAACATGACCATGGCACCAGGGATCTTAGATGCCATCGGGGGAACACTTGATGTTTGGGTTACTAATCTGAGGTGTGGGGAAGCAACACAAGGCTATTACTTTACTTGTACATCTATTTATAAGGACTTATAGGTGGTAGCATATGGAAATTGGAAATGCATTTTTGCAAATTAGATAAGAGTTGATAATTTAATTTGGTGCTCCCTCGTCTTCAGACTATTAGACCCATCTGGAAAACTGATTTTTTATTTATTTGTAAGCTTCTTTCCTTTGGAAAATAGGCAAACATTAATTTCATCTATCTTAAATTTTATATATCTTTCTTCCCGTGAAACAAAAGAGCTTTATTAATGAACCAGGAATAATGTTAGGGCAGTCCTGATGCATTGTATCTAAAATTGTATTATATGCATTAATATTTGGTACAACTCTTGTAATGGCTTGTATCTAAGAGCATCTCCAACAGAAGCACAAAAATTTCCCGCTCTAAAATAGTCTTAGCGCACCACTATAGCACTTTTAGAGCGTCAGACCAACATTGGTTTACCAGATGCCCAAAAACGCGGCCCAAAAAAACACGCAATGTAAATTGTGAAGCGCGCAATCCCGCGCCTCAAATTTGCAGCATGTGATAGCGTTTTTCAGCGCGCGACCATCCCTTTTTTCACGTGCATTATTTTGCAGCTTCTGCTGGAGCTGTCTGGCACCCAAAAAAACCCGAATTTTAGCGCGCGAAGCAGTTTTTGGGCACCTGTTGGAGATGCTCTTAGTGTTGTATCTAAAAGAGCTCGTAGTGAACGTGTTTTGTGTGAGAAAAAATACAAAGAGAAGCACAACTGGATGCGGGCATCTGGCTTTGAGAATAAGACTTTTTTTTCATTCAACTTTTTTTTGAGAAACTCGCCACTTTATTAATCAAGGATGTTCATAGGTACACTCTGTGGATCATGGGGAATGCCCAGCCACACATGTCAACCTAAACTTAGATTACAAGCAAACTTGGCGAGATTATGAGGGTCGAAATTATGGTACCGTGGCTCATGAACAAAAGAACAAAAAGCAAAACTACCACTATGGTTCATTATTTCATGTATTACTACTGCATGAGAACCTCCTGTTCCCTTGTTTATATCGTTTGCCACTCCCAGGCAGTCGGACACCACTTTTAATCTCTGCACTAGTAAATCATACGCCAGTGCCATCGCTTCCCTGCATGCGTATGTTTCCAGCATGGTTGGGTCAGTTACCCCTCGGTAAAGCATAGCTGAGGATCCAAGATACATCCCCATGTGATCACGACACACTGCTGCTACAGCACCACTGCAGAAATTGCGCACCATAGCTCCATCTACATTGATCTTCACTTCAACCTCCGCCGGGGCCAACCAGCGCTGGGTCGGATTCTGTTGGACCCCCGATCCCTCTTGCTGACGCACCACGGGTTTGGGAACCTGATCCAACTTTGATATGTAGTGATCAACAAAAGATGAAGTTTGCCCTGGAGATTGGAAGATCCCTTCGTATATTGCTTGTCTCCGTGCAAACCAGATCGACCAAAGGGTCACCACCAACTTGGTAAACAAGCCTTGTTCTAAGCTCTCGTTCAGCTGGAACAACCAGTTTTTTTCTCTTGGTTCTTGATTCTCTGACATTGTGGAAACTAGCACATGATCAACCAATGCCCATGTGCATCTTGCATGAGTGCAAGAGATAAGTGCATGTCGCCAAGAATCAGGCCCTCCGCATAGAGGACATGCATCTCTAGTGGACACGTTCCTCATGTTCAGTACGTTTGTCGTTGGTAGCGAATGTCGGGCCAAACGTCAAAGAAAAATACGGATCTTTGACGGGCAGTTAGGTTCCACCGATTTGTCCAGTCCTGCTCCTCCCTAGCATTACTTGAGGGACCGCCTCTCCCTTCTACCAGTTTTCCCTTGTGATTTTTGTTTTAACCATAAACACTTGCGTGATGATACGTGTTTGTCACAGTAGGTCGTGTTTTTTGTCATGCATGTACATCCATGATAAATTTATGACAGAATCAAGATAGTCATACGTGTGCTGTCGTAGAAGTGTTCCATGACATTACCAAAATTATCATCACGGAAGTGTCCACTTTCATGACGATAAATCGCGCGTCACAGAAGTGCTTTCGTCAAGGGTGACCGACACGTGGCATCCACCGTAACGGAACGCCGTTAAGCTATCGGGTCGGGTTTTGGATCCGATAACCCGTTAACAGCCCCGACCAATGGGGATTTTCCACGTGTAAAATCATCATTGGCTGGAGGAAACATGTGTCGGCTCACCGTTGGGACAGATGTCATCCACTCATTGGACAGAAGGCGCCTATGATACGTCGACACATGGCACGGCCCAACAGAGGCCCATTCCTGTGAAAAGGCCGGCCCGTTTGACTTGGTCAAAAGGTGGAGGGCCAGCCCATGTAAAGCCTGTTAACGGCATGTTCGCATATAGCCCATTTACAGCCCGCTAACCCAAGGCCCATTCCACCCTATCCGAATTAGACCCAATAGCGTCATCTGGGCCACCCAATATGATTCCAGCCCGTTTTCAGTTCTGGCCCATGTATGGCCTATAACGTCTTTCGGCCCATATGAGGCTCTATGTACGGCCCTGGTGAAACTGGCCAGTAATGAACAGTGTATTACTTTACACCCATTAACGGCTTGTGGTGAAACTGGCCCGTAATGAACAGTGTATCACTTTATACCCATTAAGGGTCCGTTATTCCGTTGGGCCGTTTCCAGCCCATGTTATCTTTCGGCCTTCTCAGAGCCCATTTATTCTTGGGCTCATTTCTAGCATTCGTTTACTTACGGCCCGTTACTGTCATTTAATGCTTATGGGCCAAATTCAGCCCATGGTTACAGTCGGCCCGTTTGTGGTCCGTTAACACGTTGGGCCGTTTTCATAGCGTCATGAAATACGGCCTATTAACGATGGCCTGTTATGGTCGGCCCATGAACGGACTTTTCCAACTCAAGCCCGTTTACGGCCATTATGCGGCCTGTTATTGGCCCATGTTTGGACAATCAATCATACTGCCCGTATAAGGCCCATTGATGATACGGCCCGTAGAAGGCCCACTGTTTCTGCGGCCCGTAGAAGGCCCACTGTTTATACGGCCCGTAAAAGGCCCACTGTTTCTACGGCCTGTAGGTCCAGTGTCACTACAGTAAATATTAGCCCATGGCTATTGTGGCCTAGTTTTAAAAAATAGGTTATTGCAGCCACTAGCAAACCGCAGAAAAAGAACTGCACTAACTACAAGCAAACAAATAAACAAGACAACAAGGAAATAAATAAGCAAGCAACTTACACTAGGCTATCACGGCTATTAAACATATTACATCCACTGGGCATGAAAGTTCGCCACCAGTGCAAATATAGGGAACACAGCAGCATATAAACGCCGCAGCAAAATAAGTCCAGAACTGAAACCACTTCAGAAGAGCTCAAGAAACAATATCCTGGGTACCCATAATGCTGGCAAGATGCTTAGCAAGCTTATTAGCCTTCTCTTGTTTGGCGCTTAAGTCCTCCAGCGCTTGCTGTTGCACCAGAAAGTATGCATCTGAATTCTGCAGGGACTTCCTCAGTCCTTCGGCTTCCTGTCGCATAATATATGATCGATGTCTTTCAACTTGAAGTTGAGACTCAAGAAGCCGAACTGATTCAAGCAACGAGTTCGAAGAGCTGATGCCAGCAGTGGTAGCCAGTAACTCGAACACTACATAAAGACAGGACTTTGGGGTTGTCTCAATGTCCTCAATATAGTTTTTACCAGCTTTCTTGGAGACCAACAGGGATGTCTCACTATCTTGAACCTTATCTGCGTTACTTCCTTTAGCATTGCATAACAGGGTACTCTTCTCCAATATTTTATCCACGTTCTAAAAGAGAAACAAACAAACACATCTTAGGTTTACAATGTAGTATATGAAACTCATTTTGGTAAACCAGTTCAGTAGTATGGTGGACAGGATAACAACATGAAACAAACATATATCTATGTAGTATGGTCACTATATGGTCTATATCATTCTAGTTTATGTTGCCAAATCAACATAGATACAGCTCGAATCATATCTACTTAAGACAAAGTAGCATAGACAGAATATAAGTGTGGGAAACTACACAGCAATAACAACACTTGTAATGTGCATGGCATGAGAACATAACTTTTTATTCAATTGAAACTGAAATCAACATAGAGCAAGTTACAACAGCAAACAGCCAAACACGTTGAAGAAATAGGTTTAAAACATACCTGTTGCGCCATTGGAGTTTCAATTGCATCCTTCAAATTTGAAATTGGTTGGTATCAGTAAATACAGTGATGCAAGAGCAAAGTAGTATGAACCATAGCTACGGAACCTGACCTGAGAACAATTCTTCTTCTGCTTTAAGCGTTGGCTTCGGGTTCGGAGTGGTGGTCCTCGTGATTTGGGCACTGCAGTTGCCTTACTAACTGCTCGTGTTTGGGTGCTCTGTGGTGGAGACGGTGCTGTGTCAATGGGAACTGGGTGTCTATCTGCTGGGGTTGGGGTTAGAAGGGGTGTAGCTGGTTCTCTGTCCAACTGGGTAGGGGTACAATCTGCATGAGTGTGGGTTATGTGTGGTGGGGCTGATTCTTGGGCAAGTACAACCGTGGTTCTATCTGCATCGACAGGTAGCACGATCTTTTCTGAAGACCGTGTTTTTACTCCCATAGATACTGCCATCACTCCCTCCAATTGAAATGGCTGATAAACAAGAAAAGTAATTGAATGTACAGACATTATAAGATAGACAGGTGCAATGGATAGTGTTGGGGAACGTTGCAGAAAATTAAAAATTTTCCTACGGTTTCACCAAGATCCATCTATGAGTTCATCGAAGCAACGAGTCATGGGAGAGAGATTGCATCTACATACCACTTTGTAGATCGTGCGGAAGCATTCAAAAGAACGGGGTTGAAGTAGTCGTTCTCGTCGTGATCCTATCACCGGAGATCCTAGCGCCGAACGGACGGCACCTCCACGTTCAACACACGTACGGTCAGCGTGACGTCTCCTCCGTCTTGATCCAGCAAGGGGGAAGGAGAGTTTGATGATGAAAGCTCCAGCAGCAGCACAACGACGTGGTGGTGGTGGAACAGCAGCACTCCGGCAGGGCTTCGCCAAGCGCGTGACGGAGGAGGAAGAGGTGTAGCAGGGGGAGGGAGGCGCCAGAACTTCAGGGTGCGGCTGCCCCCTCCCCCCTCCCTTTATATAGGCCCCCAGGGGGGTGCCGGCCCTGGGAGATCCAATCTCCCAAGGGGGCGGCGGCCAAGGGGGGTGGAGTACCCCCCAAGGCAAGTGGGGCGCCCCCCCACCCTAGGGTTTCAACCCTAGGCGCAGGGGGTGGGCCTAGGGGGGCGCACCAGCCCACTAAGGGCTGGTTCCCCTCCCCACTTCGGCCCTTGGGGCCCTCCGAGATGGGTGGCCCCACCCGGTGGACACCGGGGACCCTTCCGGTGGTCCCGGTACAATACCGGGTGACCCCGAAACTTTCCCGATGGCCGAAATACCACTTCCTATATAGTTTTCTTTACCTCCGGACCATTCCGGAACTCCTTGTGACGTCGGGATCTCATCCGGGACTCCGAACAACATTCGGTATGCTGCATACTCATATTCATACAACCCTAGCGTCACCGAACCTTAAGTGTGTAGACCCTACGGGTTCGAGAGACACGTAGACATGACCGAGACGGCTCTCGGGCAATAACCAACAGCGGGATCTGGATACCCATGTTGGTTCCCACATTCTCCTCGATGATCTCATCGGATGAACCACGATGTCGAGGATTCGAACAACCCCGTATACAATTCCCTTTGTCAATCGGTACATTACTTGCCCGAGACTCGATCGTCGGTATCCCAATACCTCATTCAGTCTCGTTACCGGCAAGTCACTTTACTCGTACCGTAATGCATGATCCCGTGACAAAACAGTTGGTCACTTTGAGCTCATTATGATGATGCATTACCGAGTGGGCCCAAAGATACCTCTCCGTCATACGGAGTGACAAATCCCAGTCTCGATCCGTGTCAACCCAACAGACACTTTCGGAGATACCTGTAGTGCACCTTTATAGTAACCCAGTTACGTTGTGACGTTTGGTACACCCAAAGCACTCTTACGGTATCCGGGAGTTACACGATCTCATGGTCTAAGGAAGAGATACTTGACATTGAAAAAGCTCTAGCAAAACGAACTACACGATCTTGTGTTATGCTTAGGATTGGGTCTTGTCCATCACATCATTCTCCTAATGATGTGATCCCGTTGTCAATGACATCTAATGTCCATAGTCAGGAAACCATGACTATCTGTTGACCAACGAGCTAGTCAACTAGAGGCTCACTAGGGACATGTTATGGTCTATGTATTCACACGTGTATTACGATTTCCGGATAATACAATTATAGCATGAATAAAAGACAATTATCATGAACAAGGAAATATAATAATAATCCTTTTATTATTGCCTCTAGGGCATATTTCCAACAGTCTCCCACTTGCACTAGAGTCAATAATCTAGTTACATTGTGATGAATCGAACACCCATAGAGTTCTGGTGTTGATCATGTTTTGCTCGCGAGAGAGGTTTAGTCAACGGATCTGCGACATTCAGATCCGTATGTACTTTGCAAATTTCTATGTCTCCGTCTTGAACATTTTCACGGATGGAGTTGAAGCGACGCTTGATGTGCCTGGTCTTCTTGTGAAACCTGGGCTCCTTGGCAAGGGCAATAGCTCCAGTGTTGTCGCAGAAGAGTTTGATCGGCCCCGACGCATTGGGTATGACTCCTAGGTCGGTGATGAACTCCTTCACCCATATTGCTTCATGCGCTGCCTCCGAGGCTGCCATGTACTCCGCTTCACAGGTAGATCCCGCCACGACGCTCTGCTTGCAGCTGCACCAGCTTACTGCTCCACCATTCAACATATACACGTATCCGGTTTGTGACTTAGAGTCATCCAGATCTGTGTCGAAGCTAGCATCGACGTAACCCTTTACGACGAGCTCTTCGTCACCTCCATAAACGAGAAACATGTCCTTCGTCCTTTTCAGGTACTTTAGGATATTCTTGACCGCTGTCCAGTGTTCCTTGCCGGGATTACTTTGGTAGCTTCCTACCAAACTTACGGCAAGGTTTACATCAGGTCTGGTACACAGCATGGCATACATAATAGATCCTATGGATGAAGCATAGGGGATGACACTAATCTCTTCTTTATCTTTTGCCGTGGTCGGGCATTGAGCCGAGCTCAATCTCACACCTTGCAATACAGGCAAGAACCCCTTCTTGGACTGATCCATTTTGAACTTCTTCAAAATCTTATCAAGGTATGTGCTTTGTGAAAGACCTATGAGGCGTCTCGATCTATCTCTATAGATCTTGATGCCTAATATATAAGCAGCTTCTCCAAGGTCCTTCATTGAAAAACACTTATTCAAGTAGGCCTTAATGCTGTCCAAAAGTTCTATATCATTTCCCATCAAAAGTATGTCATCTACATATAATATGAGAAATGCTACAGAGCTCCCACTCACTTTCTTGTAAACACAGGCTTCTCCATAAGTCTGCGTAAACCCAAACGCTTTGATCATCTCATCAAAGCGAATGTTCCAACTCCGAGATGCTTGCACCAGCCCATAAATGGATCGCTGGAGCTTGCATACTTTATTAGCATTCTTAGGATCGACAAAACCCTCCGGCTGCATCATATACAGTTCTTCCTTAAGATGCCCATTAAGGAATGCCGTTTTGACGTCCATCTGCCATATCTCATAATCATAGTATGTGACAATTGCTAACATGATTCGGACGGACTTAAGCTTCACTACGGGAGAGAAAGTCTCATCGTAGTCAATCCCTTGAACTTGCCGATAACCCTTAGCGACAAGTCGAGCTTTATAGATGGTGACATTTCCATCCGCGTCCGTCTTCTTCTTAAAGATCCATTTGTTTTCTATCGCTCGCCGATCATCGGGCAAGTCAGTCAAAGTCCATACTTTGTTTTCATACATGGATTCTATCTCGGATTTCATGGCTTCTAGCCATTTGTTGGAATCTGGGCCCGCCATTGCTTCTTCATAGTTCGAAGGTTCACCATTGTCCAACAACATGATTTCCAGGACAGGGTTGCCGTACCACTCTGGTGCTGAACGTGTCCTAGTGGACCTACGAAGTTCAGTAGCAACTTGATCCGAAGTACCTTGATCATCATCATTATTTTCCTCTTCAGTTGGTGTAGGCATCACAGGAACATTTTCCTGAGCTGCACTACTATCCTATTCAAGAGGTAGTACTTCATCGAGTTCTACTTTCCTCCCACTTACTTCTTTCGAGAGAAACTCTTTTTCCAGAAAGGATCGTTCTTGGCAACAAAGATCTTGCCTTCGGATCTTAAGTAGAAGGTATACCCAATGGTTTATTTATGGTATCCTATGAAGACGCATTTTTCCGACTTGGGTTCGAGCTTTTTAGGTTGAAGTTTCTTGACATAAGCATCACATCCCCAAACTTTTAGAAACGACAGCTTAGGTTTCTTCCCAAACCATAATTCATACGGTGTCGTCTCAACGGATTTAGACGGTGCCCTATTTAAAGTGAATGTAGCTGTCTCTAGAGCGTATCCCCAAAATGATAGCGGTAAATCGGTAAGAGACATCATAGATCGCACCATATCCAATAGAGTGCGATTACGATGTTCGGACACACCGTTACGCTGAGGTGTTCCAGGCGGCGTGAGTTGTGAAACGATTCCACATTTTCTTAAGTGTGTACCAAATTCGTGACTTAAATATTCTCCTCCACGATCCGATCGTAAGAATTTTATCTTTCGGTCACGTTGATTCTCTACTTCATTATGAAATTCCTTGAACTTTTCAAAGGTCTCATACTTGTGTTTCATCAAGTAGACATACCCATATCTACTCAAGTCATCAGTGAGAGTGAGAACATAACGATATCCTCCGTGAGCCTCAACGCTCATTGGACCGCACACATCGGTATGTATGATTTCCAACAAGTTGGTTGCTCGCTCCATTGTTCCGGAGAACGGGGTCTTGGTCATTTTGCCCATGAGGCATGGTTCGTATGTGTCAAATGATTCATAATCGAGAGACTCTAAAAGTCCATCAGCATGGAGCTTCTTCATGCGCTTGACACCAATGTGACCAAGGCGGCAGTGCCACAAGTATGTGGGACTACCGTTATCAACTTTACATCTTTTGGTATTCACGCTATGAATATGTGTAACATTACGTTCGAGATTCATTAAGAATAAACCATTGACCATTGGGGCATGACCATAAAACATATCTCTCATATAAATAGAACAACCAATATTCTCGGATTTAAATGAGTAGCCATCTCGTATCAAACCAGATCCAGATACAATGTTCATGCTCAAACTTGGCACTAAATAACAATTATTGAGGTTTAAAACTAATCCCGTAGGTAAATGTAGAGGTAGCGTGCCGACGGCGATCACATCGACTTTGGAACCATTCCCGACGCGCATCGTCACCTCATCCTTTGCTAGTCTCCGCTTATTCTGCAGCTCCTGCTGTGAGTTACAAATGTGAGCAACGGCACCGGTATCAAATACCCAGGAGTTACTACGAGTACTGGTAAGGTACACATCAATTACATGTATATCAAATATACCTTTAGTGTTGCCGGCCTTCTTGTCTGCTAAGTATTTGGGGCAGTTCCGCTTCCAGTGACCCTTCCCCTTGCAATAAAAGCACTCAGTTTCAGGCTTGGGTCCATTCTTTGACTTCTTCCCGGCAACTGGCTTACTGGGCACGGCAACATATTTGCCGTCCTTCTTGAAGTTCTTCTTACCCTTGCCCTTCTTGAACTTAGTGGTGTTATTGACCATCAACACTTGATGTTCTTTCTTGATTTCAACCTCTGCTGACTTCAGCATTGAAAATACTTCAGGAATGGTCTTTACCATCCCCTGCATATTGTAGTTCATCACAAAGCTCTTGTAGCTTGGTGGGAGCGACTGAAGGATTCTGTCAATGACCGCCTCATCCGGGAGGTTAATGTCCAGCTGGGACAGGCGGTTGTGCAACCCAGACATTTTGAGTATATGCTCACTGACAGAACTATTTTCCTCCATCTTACAACTATAGAACTTGTCGGAGACTTCATATCTCTCGACCCGGGCATGAGCTTGGAAAACTAGTTTCAGCTCCTCGAACATCTCATATGCTCCGTGTTGCTCAAAACGCTTTTGGAGCCCCGGTTCTAGGCTGTAAAGCATGCCGCACTGAACGAGGGAGTAATCATCAGCGCGAGTCTGCCAAGCATTCATAATGTCTTGGTTCTCTGGACGGGTGCATCACCTAGCGGTCCTTCTAGGACATATTGTTTCCTGGTAGCTATGAGGATGATCCTCAGGTTCCGGACCCAGTCCGTATAGTTGCTGCCATCATCTTTCAGCTTGGTTTTCTCTAGGAACGCGTTGAAGTTCATGTTGACATGAGCGGCGGCCATTTGATCTACAAGACATATTTTGCAAAGGTTTTAGACTAAGTTCATGATAATTAAGTTCATCTAATCAAATTATTTAATGAACTCCCACTCAGATTAGACATCCCTCTAGTCATCTAAGTGTTACACGATCCGAGTCGACTAGGCCGTGTCCGATCATCACGTGAGACGGACTAGTCATCATCGATGAACATCTCCATGTTGATCGTATCTTCTATACGACTCATGTTCGACCTTTCGGTCTCTTGTGTTCCGAGGCCATGTCTGTACATGCTAGGCTCGTCAAGTTAACCCTAAGTGTTCTTCATGTGTAAATCTGTCTTACACCCGTTGTATGTGAACGTAAGGATCTATCACACCCGATCATCACGTGGTGCTTCGAAACGACGAACTTTAGCAACGGTGCACAGTTAGGGGGAACACTTTCTTGAAATTATTATAAGGGATCATCTTATTTACTACCGCCGTTCTAAGTAAACAAGATGCATAAGACATAATAAACATCACATGCAATTATATAGTAGTGACATGATATGGCCAATATCATACAACTCCTTCGATCTCCATCTTCGGGGCTCCATGATCATCTTTATCACCGGCATGACACCATGATCTCCATCATCATGATCTCCATCATTGTGTCTTCATGAAGTTGTCACGACAACGACTACTTCTACTTCTATGGCTAACGCGTTTAGCAATAAAGTAAAGTAATTTACATGGCGTTCTTCAATGACACGCAGGTCATACAAAAAATAAAGACAACTCCTATGGCTCCTGCCAGTTGTCATACTCATCGACATGCAAGTCGTTATTCCTATTACAAGAACATGATCTCATACATCACACTATGTCATTCATCATTCATCACAACTTCTGGCCATATCACATCACATGACAATTGCTGCAAAAACAAGTTAGACGTCCTCTAATTGTTGTTGCATCTTTTACGTGGCTGCAATTGGGTTCTAGCAAGAACGTTTTCTTACCTACGAATAACCACAACGTGATCTTGTCAACTTATATTTACCCTTCATAAGGACCCTTCTCATCGAATCCGCTCCAACTAAAGTGGGAGAGACAGACACCCGCCAGCCACCTTATGTAACTAGTGCATGTTAGTCGGTGGAACCGGTCTCACGTAAGCGTACGTGTAAGGTTGGTCCGGGCCGCTTCATCCCACAATACCGCTGAAGCAAGATAAGACTAGTAGCGGCAATCAAGTTGACAAGATCTACGCCCACAACAAAATTGTGTTCTACTCGTGCAATAGAGAACTACGCAAAAACCTGGCTCTGATACCACTGTTGGGGAACGTTGCAGAAAATTAAAATTTTTCCTACGGTTTCACCAAGATCCATCTATGAGTTCATCTAAGCAACGAGTCATGGGAGAGAGATTGCATCTACATACCACTTTGTAGATCGTGCGGAAGCGTTCAAAAGAACGGGGTTGAAGTAGTCGTTCTCGTCGTGATCCTATCACCAGAGATCCTAGCGCCGAACGGACGGCACCTCCGCGTTCAACACACGTACGGTCAGCGTGACGTCTCCTCCGTCTTGATCCAGCAAGAGGGAAGGAGAGGTTGATGATGAAAGCTCCAGCAGCAGCACAACGGCGTGCTGGTGGTGGAACAGTAGCACTCCGGCACGGCTTCGCCAAGCGCGTGACGGAGGAGGAAGAGGTGTAGCAGGGGGAGGGAGGCGCCAGAACTTCAGGGTGCGGCTGCCCCCTCCCCCCTCCCTTTATATAAGCCCCCAGGGGGGCGCCGGCCCTGGGAGATCCAATCTCCCAAGGGGCGGCGGCCAAGGGGGGTGGAGTACCCCCCAAGGCAAGTGGGGCGCCCCCCCCCCCACCCTAGGGTTTCAACCCTAGGCGCAGGGGGTGGGCCTAGGGGGGCGCACCAGCCCGCTAAGGGCTGGTTCCCCTCCCCACTTCGCCCCTTGGGGCCCTCCGAGATGGGTGGCCCCGCCCGGTGGACACCCGGGACCCTTCCGGTGGTCCCGGTACAATACCGGGTGACCCCGAAACTTTCCCGATGGCCGAAATACCACTTCCTATATAGTTTTCTTTACCTACGGACCATTCCGGAACTCCTCGTGACGTCCGGGATCTCATCCGGGACTCCTAACAACATTCAGTATGCTGCATACTCATATTCATAAAACCCTAGCGTCACCGAACCTTAAGTGTGTAGACCCTACGGGTTCGGGAGACACGTAGACATGACCGAGACGGCTCTCGGGCCATAACCAACAGCGGGATCTGGATACCCATGTTGGTTCCCACATTCTCCTCGATGATCTCGTCGGATGAACCACGATGTCGAGGATTCAAACAACCCCGTATACAATTCCCTTTGTCAATCGGTACGTTACTTGCCCGAGACTCGATCGTCGGTATCCCAATACCTCGTTCAGTCTCGTTACCGGCAAGTCACTTTACTCGTACCGTAATGCATGATCCCGTGACCAAACACTTGGTCACTTTGAGCTCATTATGATGATGCATTACCTAGTGGGCCCAGAGATACCTCTCCGTCATACGGAGTGACAAATCCCAGTCTCGATCCGTGTCAACCCAACAGACACTTTCGGAGATACCTGTAGTGCACCTTTATAGTCACCCAGTTACGTTGTGACGTTTGGTACACCCAAAGCACTCTTACGGTATCTGGGAGTTACACGATCTCATGGTCTAAGGAAGAGATACTTGACATTGAAAAAGCTCTAGCAAAACGAACTACACGATCTTGTGCTATGCTTAGGATTGGGTCTTGTCCATCACATCATTCTCCTAATGATGTGATCCCGTTGTCAATGACATCTAATGTCCATAGTCAGGAAACCATGACTATCTGTTGACCAACGAGCTAGTCAACTAGAGGCTAACTAGGGACATGTTATGGTCTATGTATTCACACGTGTATTACAATTTCCGGATAATACAATTATAGCATGAATAAAAGAAAATTATCATGAACAAGGAAATATAATAATAATGCTTTTATTATTGCCTCTAGGGCATATTTCCAACAGATAGTAGGGAAGAAAACAGGGCATGAAATAATTCACATTTATGTTATCTAAGCAAACAGAATAGCAGGACATAATTTCACATATATGATGGCTAATTAAACAAGATAGCATGACATAATTTCACATGTATGATGGCTAACTAAACAGGATAGAATGACATACTTCAAAATATGATGACTATGTAAACAAGATGACATGATATAACTATACGATGTGTCTATTAAAGTGGTTGGCATGCCATAAATCACAAACATGCCGACGATGGAAACATGATGGCATGATATAATTCTCGGATAGAATGACATAATTTAAAATATGATGACTATGTAAACAGGATGAGATGATATAACTATATTATGTCTTTAGAAAATGGGTTGGCATGCCATAATTCAGATACATGTTGTCTATGTAAACATCATGGCATGACATAATTCAAATATATGATTTATATACTAAGGAAGTGAGTAGAGGGCATTTTCATATATGATGTGTCAACTAAGGAGATGGCATTCAATATTGTGTATATGATGTAAAAACTAAGCATTGCAATACAACATATGCATTATATGAGTAATATAACCCTGCCAAGTTTGAGCATACACCTCAGGGGGATAATAGGATTGGTCATCTGCCTCTGAATCCTCCTCTGAAGAGCTATCTATAACCAGCAAGATATCTGCTTCTGCAGGTAGCATTGTCTGCTCTAAAGACCTTGTTTTCACTCCAGATTTCTCCATCACCAATTCAAATGGCTGATGCATAGGAAGAGCAGTTGAATATACAAACATTGTCGACAAAACAATGAGAAATGCAAAAAAAGGACGACATGATATAATTCACATATATGACGCTTGCCTAAACAGCATGGCATTGCATAATTCACATACATAATGCCTTGCAACAAGATAACATTGCATCATTCACATATATAATGTCTTGCAACAAGATGGCATTGCATAATTCACATATATGGTAATTAGACACTAAACAAGTGGCATTCACACAAAGCATGTCTAAACTAAGCAAATGACATAGCAATGCAAGATACCATACTCACGATATGAGTAACATAACCCTGCCAAGTTAGGGCATGCACCTCAGGGGGGAAATATGACTGGTCATCTGTCTCTGAATCCTCCTCTGTGGAGCTATCGGTAACCAGCAAGACATGCGCTTCGTCAGATAGCATTGTCTGCTCTAAAGACTTTGTTTCCACTCCAGATTTTTCCATGACCGTGCCGAATGGCTGATGCACAGGAAGAGTAATTGAATGTACTAAAATTGTTGACAAATTTAACACATAATAAAAAAATGATGGCATGATATAATTCACATATAAGATGACTGGCTAACCAGGGTGGAATTGCAAAATTCACATATATGATGCCTGGCTAGACAAGATGGCATTGCATGATTCACATATATGATAAAGAAACTAAACAGATGGCATTGACACAAAGCATGTCTAAACTAAGCAGGTGACATCTTTAATGTATACAGTAAGCAATGCAAGGCACCATATGCATGATATTACCAACATCAGCATGCCAAGTTAGAGCGAAGACCTCATGGGGTAAATAGGAGTGGTCTTCTCCTTCTGAATCCCCCTCAGAACAGTTATCTTCCTCTTGATTACGATCTGAAATGGGTGGAGGGGGGCTGCCTTTGCGCCCACCATGGAACGACGTCTGCATGAAATTTTATTGCCACGCAAGGCTCGTCTCTTTTGCTCTACATGATCAGTTCCATTGTGTACAATAGCTGGCATGCATAGGAATAAAACATAGTGCGATTATGTAAGGAGTGCATGCACAAATCCAGAGTGATGGTAGCAAACTGTGGATAGACCCAAAACCAATGATAGCAGGCAGATAATAGCTTTAGTTAAAGAATACAGATAATGGCTCCTTTAATGTTTGTTTGCACCCAACATGAAACTCATAGTAGACACCGGAGATTAACCAGATAGTAGACAGATGGTACTGATTGCTGCCCCAATATGTACCCCACAACCATTTAAATACTCAAGTTTCAGCATTAGTTTGGACCTCACACGGAGTCTAATAGGTGAACACGACGATAATGTAGCATGTCATCATATTAAGCAACGCATAACGTAAGCAGACATGGAAGAGTGCGACCTCTCTTGCGGACCCTGTAGTCCTCAAGGTCATCTAATCAGTTGATGATGGTAATGCAGTTGTCGTGGCTGCCGGCGGCGGGGAAGAAGATCTGAGGCGGCGAAAGACAGTCTGGAGAGCGGATCCCTGCTGTGGTGAACCCTTCCGTCATTGGAGCAGCTGAGCTGGGGTGGAACACAGCGCCGCAGGAGCAGGACAAACCACACAAGGTTTTCTTTGACACATATCTGTAACAGAAGTAATTGAGTAAGGGCTTGTTTGAATTTGAGGATTCTAACAATGCAGGGATAGGAGATAGACAGGAATAGGATAGGAATGCACGTGCAAAACAGAGAATTTAAAAACACAGGATTTCTGCCAATCGGGGTGTTTGATTCACAACAAATGGAAGATCACAGGATGCAAAAAAGCATGGTGAGATTAAGTCAAACCACAAGAAAATGTACAGTTATAATGCTATTATGCTACTATCTCTTAGTCTTGTGCTCGATGAATAGGAATATGAAAAGGAGGAGAAGTGGAAATTAGAATTCCTACGGTTTTTCTTTCAAGGAGACACTAAAGGAACAAATCCTACAGTTTTCCTTTGCTCCATTCCTTTGCACCAAATTCATGAAAAGTAGTACCATAGGAAACTTTCCAATTCCTATGTTTTTCATTCACTTTTCCTTTCAAGCACTGGCGATTCTAGTAGGCAGGCTTGAGCAAGGAAAATCCTACACTAAAAAAATATTTTTGTGCTACTTCTATTACTTTGGACCCAGGCCAGTGCCATACTAGCTCAACTCCCAGGCCCATCGACAAATGCACAGCTCAAACGCGCAGAGATAAATAATGATGGCGTTCAAGAAAGTCCATCACGTATAGCTAAGTTGCCTGGTACCTCACTGCTTGTCATATAGTAGGATAAAATAATCGTATTTCCCGTTACTACGAGTGCTCAGTGGACAATATATATAACATGTAGAGTAAAAAAGATATGCAACAAGTGTAGAACCTCTTTGGCGAAGCCATGTCGATCTCAGCGTGATTGGGCTGGCCGGTGAGGATGCTCTGGCTGACTTTGCTATCGGATGAGGGGAAGAAGATCTTAGGCGTCTGGAGATGGAGCCCGAGGTACTGCTCCGCTGTGATGGAGGGTTTCGTTGTTGGAGCAGCTCCGGTGAGTTGTACGACGCCGAGGCTGAAGCAGGACAAGAGAGACAACGAACAACGTTAACCTGAGTGGAATTCTAATAGCATCTCCAGTACATGACATAAAATACATAACCACAAAGTGCTATATGTAAAATACATTAGCCGCTCATCTCTGAACTTAACTGTCAAAACTGAACTTAACTATCGAAACTGAACCTAACTGTCGAAACTGAATTTTGCTGTCGAAACTGAATTTTGCTGTCGAAACTGAACGCACTAGCAAGGTGAGGCTACATGTCGGTCGACAAACTTTTTTATCTCTGGTCAGTTGATTTTGCAGCCGTTGGATACGAAATCAAGGGCATGCGGTTCATCTTCAACCTCCACCCCCTGAGCCGCCAGCCACCACCGGCCAAACAACAGCCCCCCGCCGCCCGCGGCCGGCGGTGCGCCGCCCCGCCTGCCCCGAAAACACTCCCCACCGCCGGTCCGCCGCCGCCCCGGCCATCCCTCTAGGCCCCCCCGTGCCGAGCTTTTTCTCCGGCGATCCCCACGCCACCGCCCCGCCACCGCCGGCGACCACCGCCCCCATCCTGAACCCTAATATGGACAGTGGGGTACCTCTCCGGCGAGCCCCCTCCCTGCTGCGGCTGGTTCTTCCTTCACCCCGGCGAGTCCACCCCTTGAAAATCGACCGACCCAAAAGTCGATTCAGTCGACTGAAGTGTAGCCAAATCGGACCAGCATCGCAAGCAAGAGCAAGAGCGAGAGCAGCAACGCGAGCAAGAGCAATAGCAAGAGCAGACCAGGCAGGGAACCGAGAGCAAGAGCAGAGCAGCAGCGCAAGCGAGAGCTAAAGCAGCAGCAGCTCCTACTGATGTGGACGTCGTCGCCGAGGGAGCGACGCCATGGAGGAAGTGGCCGTCGATGCCGCCGTGGATGGAGCCGCGCCGTGTCGGCTCGGGACCGAGCGCCGGCAGCACCGTGAGATCGAATCAAGAAGAAAATGCGGCGATTAGTGTACAACCTCTTTGGTGGCGCCGATTAGGCTGCAGCTTCATCCAAGGAAACGGTGATGATGATACTCTTCCAGTGGTGCAGGTGAAGACGGTGGTGTGGAAATGGAGGTGGCGCGAAAGACAAGGGGAACGTCGGGGCAGCTCCTTGGAGGTGGAGGACGGGGTGTCTAAACCAGTGGGACGATGAGATCGACGATGGATCCTCATCCGGTACGGTGGATGAGGGATGTCGAGGTGTTGCTGTGGACGACGTCGTTGGGGAAGAGGCTCCAGCAGGGTGGCGGACGAAGCAGGGTGTGGGGTTTCGTCGCGGCTTTTCGCGGCCTCGGTGTACGAATGGGTGAGCGGATGGGATGGTAGCGGGGAACCATGGCCTAGAGACGCGCTTGTCCTAAATGACGGGTAAGTTACGAAAGTACCCCCCACCGATTTGAGGCGGTTCTTTCGGTTCAGGGGTACCACGGGAATTTCGCGTGTCAGGATTTCACAGGAGGTGGGAGTTTTCGCGCGCGTTGTAATTTCGGAATAGCAAGGCGCGGGTTGAGATGGAGGGAGTTGTCGGAGCACAACGAGACAAAGATATATATTAAATATTTCAGGCTAACAAGGCGCGGGTTGAAGAGGCGGGAGTTTTGCAGCACGATAGACAGAGACGCTAGATTCAATTTTCGGCATAACAAGGCGCGTCTTGAAATTTTGGAAGAACAAGCTTAACGTGTACCCAAAAAAAAGACAATTTGCACCTCAACACGCACAACACACACACAAACACCATTTAGACTAGAGTAAGATACACGTGCATTGCACACATGAGATTTGGCAACCAAATTATGAATAAATACCACATTATAGCATGCAAGCTTTTAGTCATATATACATGATGTAGATGTTCGTTTAATTCTTATAGTTCATTTCATTCAAAATCATCTAGTTTTTATAAGAAAGCTAATATATTTTAAGATTCATGGAATTGTGCGTTGTAAGACATAAAGTAAAAAAAATGGCAAATCATGTAGAAAAACATTTGGGCAATTCTGATACGGAAGATTCTAGAACAAATAAGAAGTACTTGTGTTTTGGTGTTTGTGCATTATGCTTAAGTTCAACCATGGAATCTTCTAGATTATACATGTGGCGAAATCTGGTGGAATCTAGATGATATCCAACGGCCAATAGTGCTCAAATTTGCCATCTTTGGACCATCGGATTCGCCTCATCCAACGACCATCTTTCAAAGTTAAAGTTACCCGCACACAATATAAAAAAATATAATATATATATATATGGGGGTATAGATATAGATATGTGATGCGAAAGCCGCCCATCACCTCCAATTAGAATAGTGTGTCCATGCACGGATGCAACGTGGGCAAATGATGTCTGCCATCGGTATCTCAAATTCAAACCAGTCTGACCTTGTTCAATGTGTATACATTACAACATGCTCGTTTTCAAACCACACCGCGCAGATTTCCGTTATATTCATGCATGCATGGGTTTCAAACATCAGGATCTCTTATTCAAATATTTGAATTCAACTTTACATTGATTATGACCTCACCTATTCTTTTACACCCACACATTAGTCTTCTCTTTATAATTGTACCACTAACTTTCTCTCGTGCATGCATGCACACACACTACCAGTCGGCATTATCTATCGCACACATGCAATCTTTTTCTTCAGGTTGGTCTCCCATGAAGGCACACACCCACACACATCCCCCTCTCCATCATACCGGGCATTCTTTATCTCTCACGCGTGCATGCGCAACGATCGATGTTCCTCTATGTACGTGTGTATATAGCTAGGTCTTTTATAGTTTTGCACACAAACCGATCAATCTATATATCCAGTGAGGTCTCACCCTCTTTCCCACGTCCACATCGATCAATCTATATGTCTCTATATAGGATTAACATAAATAGCTAATACACGCACATTAATTATATATCCAACGTCCCCCTCTCATCATCCATGCCTTCCGCTTCATCTCTCAGACGCGTGCACAATGGCGAAGACAGGGGGCAGTAAGGGCCCTGCCCCCCCTAACATCACTATATATCGAGGCTAATATGAATGTGATCATTAGACAATTGCTGCTAAAAAAGGTTTAATTTCATGAATTGACCCTCCTCGTAAAGGATTAGCAATGCTTGGCCCCCTAGCTCATTTATTTTTCATGGCTCCGCCACTGCGTGCAACAGCGCATGTGTTCGCCCCCTCTCTCTAAATATCGATCTCGCACTTATGCATTCCTTCATAGTCTCCCTCCACTCCGCCCCTCACACCATCTTCTAGCCCCCCACCGGATTTTTCCACATGTACAATCTAGCAGACTCCATGGTTGAACTTAAGCATAATGCACAAACCTCAAAACAGCAGTGGTTCTCTTTTGTTCTAGAATCTTCCGTATCATAACGTCCCAAACTTTTTTTCTAATTGAATTGCCATTATTTGTTTTTACTTTATGCTTTACAACGCACAATTCCATGAATCATAAAATAGATTAAGGGCGTCTTTGATTCAAAGGATTCTCAAAGGAATTTTGGAGGATTCTAATCATTAGGAATTTTTCCTATCTTGGTTGTTTGATTCATAGGATTGTAAACCATAGGAATTTTTCCACATGATTCATTTGCACTAGATTTCATAGGAAATATCCCATCCACTCAAACCTCTTTGAAAGAATTCTGCGTTTTTTCTATGCACAATCAAACACTCGTACAATCCTGTAGAATTCAAGACGACATTCCACTATAATCCCATGTTTGTCCTATTCACGCGTTCTTAGCTTTTTTATAAAAACTAATTGATTTTGAATGAGATGAACTATAAGAATTAAATGAAGGGCTACATCACGCATATATGACTCAGAGATTACATGCTATAGTGTGGTATTTATTCATAATTTGGTTGCAAAATCTGATGCGTGCAATGCACGTGTACCTTACTAGTACTTTGAGTATGTGCAAAACACATAAATTAAAATACCAATGGCACGCTACACAGTGTCTCTCTTACAGTTCATGAAGCCACGTGGCACATGTGAAGGCGCTGTCGCGACCTCCTTACGTGGATTGGTCACAGTGACGTGCTGCTAGTTCCAGAAGAATGTACTCGTCCTCCCTGAGCCATACTGACGGTACATGCACGAAGCGAAGATGTGCACGCACGCCACACACACGCGGGTACATGGGCGGACGCAATTTTGTACCAAGATCCACCCCATGTGATAATTTGACGCGTGTAAAGTCGTTCACTTCATTGATGGTCAACTAATACAGCGCATGCAAATTGAGTGGACGTGAGGGCGGAAGAAAGACATTATTACTTCACTGTGCGCATGCGAGTAGTTAAATTGTGGGTTGCTAGTAGTACTTCCATTGGTCTTCTTCGTATTTTGTGCCAATTTTTGAGAGTAACATAATATTTACGCATTTGAGCAGTGTAATACTTGAAATTTATGTTCCGCTAAACTCATCGGTTGCCGTTTCGGGCCTCGAAACCAAAACCACCAATTAATCTTTACCTTGTTCTCATCATATTCAAAAGCCTGCTCACACCTACTAGTACATACCAAACCTGAACGTGTTCCCACTCTGCAGGTATTAGTACTACTAGTGCTAGTACTTAGGTTATAAAAAGGGGAACTATCTAACCAAAAATTACTCTACCTTTCCTCCTCATAAGTGCTTCTTCTTCGTCCGTTGTTGCCATGGCCGGTGAGCAGAGCTCTAGGTCGAGAACTACTCGTAACAAGGGAGCGGCAACCAAGGCTGCGGAAAAAAAAGAGGGCTCGCCGCCACACAGAGACCTCAAAAGATCTCTCACGGGCAAGCGATGGCTCCCAGGAGTGCCCTAGCCGTGGAGGTGAACATGCCGAGCCGGCGGAGCTGGAGTCATTATCCCGCGACGGCATGCCCGATCAGCTCAAGAAGCACCTCAATAAGCAGAAGGAGTGCATCCAAGGTTTGATGGAGTTGCTGACGGAGAGCCTCGACGACATGCCCGCTGAGCTCAATCAGCAGGGGGAGTTGACCGCCGGCTTGGTGATGCTGCAGAAGAAGAGCATTGCCTCGGAGAAAAAGGCGACCGGCGAAATCCTGCGACTTCAGGAGGACAAGGCGAAGCTCTGCCACGAGATTGACCTGTTGAAGGAGAAGAACGCCGGCTGGAAGAAGCTGCATGAGAATAGTAGTTCCTCGATGAAGATGCTGCAGGCCCTCGTCATGGAACAGAAAGAGGAGTTGGCGAAGCTCCGCATCGAGCACCCGGTTGCTGTCAAGGTACATAATGCGGCCGTGGAACAGATGATGAAGGCTCGCGTCGAGAAATCCTGCGTCATGGACAGAATGAAGAAGATGGCGGAGGAGACGCACATGGAGATGGAGGACGTGGAGGCGATGAAGAAGCAGTTACGACTCCGCGGCGAATTAGATCATTTGGGGTGATAATCTTCCTTCTTCTTTTGCTGATGTGTTTCATCTTTTGCTTCGGGTGTTTCGCCACACGTGTCACGTTCTCTGCGAGGCATGAATAGGACAATGGTTTTTGTTTTTTGAGGGAATGAATAGAACAATGCTAACAATGAGATGACTAGCAAATTAGATCATTTTTTATCGCCATATGGCACTGGGCTGCCGTGTTTCGTGCTCCTCCGTCGCAGTACTACTCCAGTGGAAAACTTGAGTATACCGCACGGTTCTTTGCCCCTCCTCGATCAGGTCGTCGGCGCATTTATACGAGCAGTCAAATCACAAGGCCCCGCCTTCCAGCAGTAACGAGCCGTCATATCACAAAGGCCCTCGTCTCTCGTGAAACCGACCAAGCTAGACTGCCCCGCCCTCTAGCCTTTTAAAAATGTATACTTTTGTACAGCAGTAGTATCGATGGATTGCGCCATGAAGCAAAACTTGAAAAAAAATGTGGTACATATAGAGATCGCTCGTCGCCAAATTATGCATATAGTACTATTAAAAGGCTAGTCATAATAATGGTGTCCAGCACAACCCACCCCTCAAATAAAACTAAGCACCCTGGAATTCTTTGACAAAACTAAGCACCCTGAAATTCTTTGACAACTAAACTGCTGGCTATATGATGTTGGCCATATATATTGTACGTATATAATGTGAAGAAACGAGTGGTACTACTATACCAACTAAAAGATGAAATGTAAGAAATAGTAGTATGTACTTACTGAAGAGTTAAAGTGACAAGAAGAAACATAACATAGTTCTGCTGGGGGCTCAGCACAATACACCCCTCAAATTAAATTAAGCACACCTGAAATTAAACTTTGCAACTATTCCGGTAGACACTGCATTAGAACCACCATGAGCAACGACACTGCCACCTTACTCAGAGTCCTCGTCCACGTCCTCGACTTCGTCCTTGTCCCTCTTCCTCTTAGTCAATACTTCTTTGCTTGAACCGCCAACTTGGCTGTTGCTCTTCATCCAACCCTTGTAGATATTGAAACAAAGGTAGCCATCCATTGCAGCGTACTGGATGTGGTCTATATCTAGTACATTCCGCTACCATGCATGACGATGAAACGTGTATGGAGGTTTCTCCAGTTTACCGTACGAAAGATGAACCATGGCTCCTGCCAGGGTCAGCATTGAAGGCTGACGAGAGGACACCAGCCGATTCTTTTGGAGGTCGAAGGTGTTGCCTACAACGAGGCCTATCCGACGCAGGACTTCTTTGTCGTTACCAAAGTCTACAGTAATGAATTTTACTAGGTTGCTCTCGAGGAAGTCCTTAAAATCCTGGCACTCAACGTCGGCATGGCATATGTGGTAGACCAAGCATAAGTCATGCATGCAAACCTGGATCACGGTGGGCTTCTTCCTCTCTTCGCCCTTTAGATCCTTCTCTCGTCCCACGACTGTGGTGTACTCAACACTAGCCCAGCGACCCACTCACCAACTGAGTCTTCGAACATGCGTCTGAAGCGAGAAAGGCATCCTTTCACCATCGCGGAAGAACGGGTGTAGATGACGTCGAACTCATCACCGGTGATGGTTCTAACCTTGTACTCACCGTCGATCGGGGAGATTTGGGACGCCATGGATTTGGGAGGAGGGTTAGGATTAGACTTCCGTAATGTACTAATGTGAATGGACGGGACGACTAGGAGCGAACCGCCGTAGTATTAAAGGACGTGCGGGGACGAGTAGGAGCGAACTGCCAGTGTGCGAACGGCAGGGTAGTGGCTTTCCATTCTCCCATGATACGGGCTTCCGAGAGCCCTTGGATCGGAGATCGAAGGATTGCATGGTGTGATTCTAGACCTCTTGGTGAATATCCTATCCTGGAGGGTTATTCTGGAAATTTTCAGCAACTTAGCATGCGACTGTTTGATCTTAGATCCAAGGGCTCCCAGCAGCCCGTATCATGGTCGCGCCTACCACGACCTTTGCGTCGCTCACGTGGTCTCGCCCTTGGAGATTTAACACGATGCGTTAGGCTATCTGATGTTGGCATGTCATACATAGTCATCACTTAGTCACTCATACTACAACAAGGTTGGCTATAAGGTTGGCTATAAGTGTATTATTTTTTTACTCCTCTCTATCTCTTTCTTCGTACTCGCTCCGTCCCATAATATAAGAACATTTTTGACACTAGCTAGTGTAGTGTCAAAAACGTTCTTATATAATGGGACACAGGGAGTACTAGTATTTATTGCATTTGCCAAGGAGTGACCTCTTCCAATGAAATGGTGTTGCTAAGTTTGCTTAATTTAATTAGCTATAGATTCAAAATTGTCTTTTCACCTAGGTACACGCGCTTAGAACCATTTCTTCCTTGGGTCACCAAACTAGTCTCTCTCTTCTTGATTAACTTGCCACATCAGACTTTATGCCTATGTGGCAAGCTTAAGCACCTGTAGGAGCAAGTAAGTACAATAGTGCGCTTTACATGGCATTTTTGCATATGTGGAGGAAAGAGAGGCAAGGAAAAAGTGGAGAAGTGGGCTCTCATGCAAGAGCCAGCCTCTACTACTACATGGTGGAGCATTGGGAGAGGCACCTGTATGGAGGTGGTCAGGAATCGGGAGACTCACGCCGGTCGTAGCGCCGCAGTTAAAATGATAATGGCAAGTCAAATCACGGGGCCCCACCTATCCAACAGTAACTCGCTGTCAAATCACACAGCCCTATGTTTGCAGCAGCCTACTCCTTTGTCTTCTCGCGTCTTTGTCGAACCGACTAGGCGGAACTGTCCCGCCGCCTACCGGGCAGGAAAAGCCCCGCCCTCGACTTTTAAATAGTATACAAATACTAATTTTGTATCCATGGATTGCGCCTGCGCCATGGAGCAAAGCGTCTAGAAAACAGCGGTACACATGTACGGAGTATACAGCACGCCCATCGCGTTCGCGTCGCACCCCAGACGGTCGGTCGGTCTGGCACGCTTCTCTCCGAATGGAATGCGCGTCATATTGTATTTGCACACACATGTGGGACGGTAATTGAGAACTGACCATAGGCACAATCCCCGGCCCCGCAAGTCGGGTGACTTAATAGAAGAGGGAGACGAGCGATAGTACTAGAGAAGTGTTGTACTACGTTGGTGCCTGGACGCTCCCTGCAAGACACGGAAGATCAGTTCGTCCATGCATGTGACCAGACTCCAGCAGACACGCCTGGATTGGCTATCGTCTACATATCATGCAGGCTGTGTTGTACATGGCTGTAGTTGTGGTGAGAAATCTAAAAAAAGGTTTCTTGTCATCTCGCAAAATTATGTGTCATGTGCTTCGGATCACTGCGAGGGTTAAACAGCGACAACTGAGTTGGGCTAGTCATTGGGGCACATGCACGAACAGTGACTACTCGGCTGCCATCTAGGTCAAGCCGGCTATCTTAATTAGGACATCTATAGACGGGCCCCTTTTCTACAAGTTTATCTTTAATTTGAGATTTGTTCCTCGTCTAGTTTGTCCGTCGGGATTCATGTTGACTCCTTTGGGCAGTGAGGTTATGATTTCTTGTCATGTGGCATTTTTTCGTGTTATATGTTATAATCCGGCGCTTCAGATCAAAATGACGACAACTGCGCCTCCGGGCCACATGCATGAAGACTTCTCGACAGTCATTGACGAGGTCAAGCCGGCTCCGGTAGACAAAAGAAAACTAAGTACTACTCCACTATATAGGCAGGAGCCTCCGCGCTTTCTTGCTAGTGTTGCTCTCTTCACACTGTCTCAGCCTCTCCCGATCTAAACACGACAGCGGTGGCCACACACACACTCTCTCTCTCTCTGCTCACCGCTGGTCACAGATCCAGCCGGATCCTCTCCGCCGGGGAAGGTGAGAAGGTGCAACGTTCACGCGGTTGTCCTCGACGACGGCTCTTACGCACTGCTGGGCGCGTCCCAATCAGCCTGCCTTGTCGTTCTCTCCCAAGCACCGCTGGCGAGGGAGGGCCTCCGACCCCTTCTTCCTTGTTGTCGTAGTGTGGGAAGATCCAGCCTCCCGCCGCCCACCTAGCGACATCCCGGCGACCATCAGGTATAACTTCCTTCGAAACCGGCCTTGCTCTACTTCCCGAGCTCCTGACGTCGCTTCATTTGTAACTTTTACTATTTCTCAGGCCCCCTCGTAGATAGGATCGATCGGCTGTTCGAAAACCACCTAATTTTTTTACGTTTAAGAGGTAAAACTAGTTCATGCACTCGAATCTAGTACTACTTGGTTCAAACAAGGAAGAAAGGGGGTGGGGTGGGCGAGGATTTGTTACCTGAATCTAGGACTTGATCGAAAGAGGAAATAATGGGGGCAAAAAGTAGCAGAGACTGGCTATCCAACTGGTCTCTAGGTCTAATAGGGAAATAAAGGGAAACGATGTATAAACTCAATATAAACCCAATCTATTGGTTGAAAAAGGAAAGAAAGTGGGGACTGGGGGACAAGTCAACAGAGTAAGTCCAGCACTAGATTTGCTAGCCTCACACAGTATAAGGTGGCTATACCGAACAAAAATGGGACCCACCCAGATATCATGTTCTGATGTTTGTTGCTCCGAGCCACTCTTATGTAATGCCACTGGTAAAATGTAGCAGTCGCACTGTTAAAAGTAAGGACACGTTAAACCAATGTTGTTTTCAATGTAATGCCTCCAGTAATATGAATCAATGGCACTTCTTTACATGTCCTGCTAAAATTTCCCATTAAGATAAGTTGGTTCTTTTTGTTAGAAATTTAACTGTCCTGGTCCGCCTACTCTCCCGTGCCCAAAGTAATGTCGTATTTAACGGTTGTCATAGTTAATCCTAATGCCCACACTAATATCTAGCAATGCCACTGCTTTAGAAATTGCTACTGTCCTTGTAGGATTGCCATTCAGATAAGGAACATGCTTCTTTTCATTTTATGCATGTTTCATCACTTGTTAGTCACCCTCCTTTCCACCTTTTTTGTGCAAACAGAGATATACATTTCACGCTCGATCTTAGTTGAACTGCACAAATGATATCCAAATTATAGTTGAGAATCCAGGAGCTTCACAACCAACCTTGATGTTGCTCAATTTTATTGCAACTAATGAAGAAGAAGCTCTGTGGGTTTTGTTTTCTGATGGAAATGGAACCGGGGCTGGAGCCCCTTTCTTAAAATTTTTTTGAAGAAGAAGCTGCTAGCTCACGGGACATTGCTTCATTTTAGGTGAACTGCACCAAAAGGTCCCATGAATTGAATCATCCATGTTGGTGACTGAAAGAGCCAGCTTCAGCATCCCAGTCTAAGCACCCCCGGCCTCCATCCTTGTGACGCACGGTACACCTTGTTTGCCACCTGCTCGACCCTAGTGTCACTGATAAAATGAAGTAATAATACAGTTAAAATAGAGCGAGTGTCATCTCTATCATTTCATTTCCAATGTAGATAAAGAAAGTGCTTCTCTTTGTTAAAGTATGTTTCATCAACTAGTCCCATTGTTAATGTTTAAGCGTTTCTACAAACTGGGGTGCTTAATTTTAGTTGATATGTACAAAAATAGAGATTTGAATGTCTCAAGGCGCCTCCTTGTACTACTATTGTACACTGATGTTCATCACTGGCAGAAGGTGTATCTAAGAGACTTGGAAGATGTCCAGTATGAGGTGTACCGTATGAGGCGTCGCAGGGCCCATCTCGCCCTTGCAGCATCGCATACTATGATACTATCGCAATATTTTCTTCTATTTGTTTTGTGTGTTTCATCAACTAGTGCCACTATAATGTAATCACGCTTTTTCATTATCTGTGCAAACAGGGTTATTCAGCTGTATTTTGGTGGAACTACACAAATGTATGTATGGAACCAGCATATATGCAGAGTGCGAGGTGTGCCAAGTAAAAATTACCGACACCAACCATGCTGCATGCACTCATTGGCATCCACCACCACCAGTGGGATGTGTGGCGCTCTCTGTGGACGGATCTTTCTCGGCAGCAAATCCTCTAACCAAATACTAGTAGCTTATATTGGCAGTTTTCTAGGGAGTACTCTTTTCTGAAAGAAGCACCAATCTATTTTTCTTTATTTGTACACTGTCACAAATTTGACCCAAAGGTCCAGAGCTATTTTAGGGTGATTGGCGTAGTACTCGGAGACTGATTGTAAGCATGATTTTCATTAGCTATCACACTGATTGTAAGCATGAGCAGCTGGAAGATTAGGTTAGTGCGAAGCTTACCTTAAACCCTACCGCCACCGTTGAAATGAGGCGAACGTCGAGGTAACAGTGGAGAACGGCGAGGAAGCGATGCCGCGCCATCCGGCCTCATCTTGCGGTGGGAGAACGAATACTCCTGTGGCTCTGGCTGGCTCTGCACCCTCACAAATGGCACACCATACTCGATCGATTCGTTATCCTCTGGGTGCTCGACCTTTGACCTGTACGCCCACCACCGTGACTGTCACCTCAGGCGAATCTGTCTGCTCCATCACCCATAGGAGATACTTGATGAACTCGGAGGACTGCGGCGTGACTGCCGCCGAGGAGTACATGTACATCGCCGCCCTCATCGCCGCCATCTCGCTCTTTCACATACATTGCCACATGGCCCGCACTGTCCTCGAAATCTCCCACTCATTGTCAAACCAACTAAGGATCTCCTTCAACCTGGCTAACTTTGCCTGGTCGCCACCGGCGATCTGCCTTTTTCGATGTTACATCCTCTCCATAGATGTCGTTCTGAGTGGTCAGATGCTAGCTTTGGAAGATGGGAGGAGAGATGGTGGTCTTGCAATAGAGAAGAGGGAGAGGAGAGGAGGTGGTTTTGGAATGGAGATGATGGAGAGGAGAGGAGGTGGTTTTGCAATGGAGAGAAGATCAGAAGAGGGAGAGGCGAGACGGTGGTTTTGGAATAGAGATGATGGAGAGGAGAGGAGGTGGTTTTGGAATGGAGATGATGGAGAGGAGAGGAGGTGGTTTTGCAATGGAGAAGATCAGAAGAGGTAGAGGCGAAACGGTGGTTTTGGAATGGAGATGATGGAGAGGAGAGGAGGTGGTTTTGCAATGGAGAAGAGGGAGAGGAGCGTGCGGCAGCGATTTAGGATTAGGCAAGAGGGCCTGCATGCTATGACTCGATCAAAATCAAAATCAATTTACCCTTCAATTAAGAAAGCGACCCCACATTAGCTAGTCTCCCTTTTATTCTGGATCATAATTGACCATGATTTTCACACATAAAATACATGTTATACATTGCAAAAATAATGTAATTTGAAAGTACATTCAGATACGAACCAAACGATACAATTTTTGGTGACATGCATTCACATTTTGCTTGTCACATACAGTACGTGGTCAAACTTTGACCCAAAATACGCAAAACAACAAAAAAATACTTCCAAACCAGCACCGCTCTTCCGCTCTTCTCCTCTTAAACCACCGCCACTCCTTCATGTTCCAATCTAAATCCAGAGCCGCTCCTCTCTTCCATTTCAAAACCACCGCCCCTCCTCTCCTGTTCCAGTCCAAAACCAGCGTCGCTCCTCTCCCGTTCTAATCCAAAACCAGCGCTGCACCTCTCCTCTTCCATTCAAAAACCACCGCCGGCGAGTGAAGGTGCTGTGGAGAAGTAGATCGATGGAGGAGTACAACCGATACGTGAGGATCGCAGACGGTGACCCTGTGAAGCTAGCTAGGATGTTGGAGATATAGTCTTGGTTTGACAACAAGGATCAACTAGCGGCGACGGCGACATCCATGGCCAAATATCTGCAACAGAGCGAAAAGGTGGCGATACTCCCGGAGGGAGTCACACCGGAGTACATAGAGCTGCTCATCTGGGCCATGGAGCAAACAGATTCACCGAATCCGATCGTGAGGGAGCGGTGGTGGGAGTATCGATCCCAGATGGAGCATCCACCAGAGATTGAAGGATCGAGCATCTATAGGGTGCCGTTTGTGAGGGTGTCCTGCCAGAGCGAGCCGGTGGAGTCTTCGTCGACCGAACCCAACTGCAAGAGGAGAAAATCAGTTGGCCCGACGACGCTTCCCCGCCATCGTCTCACGGGACGGCTGTCTGCAGCCGAGGAATAAGAGGGGGCTGCCACCCACCCCCCAGCCCAATAGTCGGGCAGGTTGTGAATTGTCAGGAGGAGTTTAGGGTTATCAGTATTTGCAGGTTGTGAATTGTGTTTTGTGTTGTGTATTTTGAGAGTAGTTTCAGTTATGAATGTCTTTTGAATTTCAGATTTGCAGTACTGAGCATATGAAAATTTTATGAATTCTAGAGATCTATTTTTAGCACTTAAAAAATGTAGTTTCATAGGAGTATAAAAGTGCAGACGAGAAGAAACTGCAAGATTCAGTTTCAGATAAGAAACTGCAACTTTCAGAGGCAGAGCATTTATATTAACACGGCCTTTTCAAACAGGGTTAACATCATGTTGGAAGTTCTATTCATGGTCGAAAATGGAACTACAAGCCAGTTAACATCATGCTGATCAACATTCATGCATAGCACATCTTCATAGGATGCACAGTCAAAATGCCCATACAATGTCGAGTGTGCGAAACACAGAGAAAATGAGGGACAAAGTTTTGGCAAGTGTTGGACGTGGTTTTGGGCTGCCCCGTCTAGGCTTTCATTTTTAACATGCGCAGCCCACGACCTCGGAATGGAGGGCCTGTTTGTATTTTCTTAGGGCCGTCACGTATCGACCGGCCTATAAACCTCCCATCCGAGGTTTTATTTTTGGCAGCCCAATTTATGTATTTTTTTGAAGAAAACACAGAGGTTTGTTCTATTTTTTATATAAGAATAGGGACGCCAGGTATAACTTATGTTTCCCTTCTAACTATATTATATATATTTAAATTATTTTTTATGTTATTATATATTATTTTTATTGTCATCATATATTTAACAGATACTTACATATGTAAGAAAACAATATCCCACATCTTATTGACTTATAAAAATAATTTCTTAACAAATAAAATCCTGGATTGTTTTGTCATGAAAATCCTAGTGATTGTGTACAAAAGCTTGGTAAGATTTAAGGACGAATTTAATAATATCACTTATTATTTAAATATATTTATAACAAAATGCTCAACCCTTTTTTATTTTTTGATAACATTGCTGGCCCAACCCAACATTATAATTAGAATCAGCCCAGCAAAATCGTGTATCTAGATAAAGTGCAAATGGCATGTAATTTTTTAGGAAATAAAATAAATGGGCCACATGGACCCTACATTAATTGTTCACCCAGCCCAGCTAATGGCTGTAATTCAAAAAAAGATCAAATTGACTGTAAATTCTACCACGCAAAAAAAAAGACTATAAATTCTGAAAAGATGGGTTAAATACGTGCCACGTTTTTGGAGGCTGAAATGTGGGCCAATAGGTCGAAGCCAACGTAAGTCGTTGTCAATTTAGTCAACAAATGATTCTGACATGTTAGCCCTTGGATTTACATCTAACGACCGGCATCCATCTTCAATCTCTCGTCTTCTTCCTCCAGCGCCGCCGGGACCACCTCCCGCCTCCTGCTGCTGGCAGCTCTACTTAGCACGCTTCGCTATGAAGCGCTATTCCACCGTTGGCCAGGCCATCCCTCCACCCCTCCACACCTCCTATTCTTCTCCACCGACTGCCGAACCACACCGCACTAGAACCAGTTAACCCTCGTACACCTCTCCGTCTGCGACTCTACTCCCGCGTCTTCCCATCTCCTGCTCGTTGCTGTCCGGGGCCTCGCCGTCGTCCACCACCTTAGATGCGCTCGGCGCGGCGTGGTCAACGTGGTCAACGAACGACACCATCGGAAGTAGACTGTGCGTGGAGAGGTTGACAGCTGGGTCCACGACCGCACACAAGGAAATGCCTCCTTATTATGCGCAAAATAATGATTCCTCCACCTGACATCTGGGACCCACCGGAAGGGCTTCTGTATTTCGCGAAAAAAACGTGCCCCCCGCTGACTTGTCGGAACCACCAGCTATCTTCGCACGCAAGAAAGTGCCTCCTTATTACGCACAAAAAAAATAAATACTCCCCCTGCCAGCTGAAATCCAGCATACTGAGAGGCTGACTTGTGGGCCTACCAAGTTGACGGGGACGGAAGGTTTAGTCAACTTAGTCAATATGAATGATTCTAGCTCCTGTTACCGTACGATGTTCATCCAACGATTGTAGTGCTTCTTTAACCTCTGGTCTTCTTGCTCTAGCCGCCCAAACCAGCACCGGTCGTGCCGGTGCTCCTGCCTCCCGTGGCCGACTGTGATGCCGCGGAGGCCTCACCACCCCCTACTACTCCCACCGCTGGTCAGGCCATCCCTCTACTCACCCACACCCACTATTATTCTGCGGCGACAGCAGCCTCACACCGTAGCCGAACCAGTGAACCCTCGTACTCCTCTTCGCGTGGGCATCCACTGCTGCGTCTTCCCCGGCTCCGAGTCGTCCCCTTCCCAGGCCTCGCCATCGTCCACCGCCGTGATGCTCTCGGCGCGCCATGGTCAACATGGTCAAGGAACGACTTCCATCAGATGTGGACTTTACATGGAGAGGCTGACAGCTGGGACCACGGCCGCAGCAAGGAAGTGCCTCCTTATTACATGGAAAATAATGATTCCTCCACCTGACAGCGGGGACCCACCGGACGAGCCATCATATTTCGCGAAAAAAAGTTTCCCCCTGACTGCTGGGACCCACCAGCTACATTTTTGCATGCAAGGAAGTGCGTCCGGGCAAAAAAAAACGATTCGCCCCCCTGACTGCTGGGACCCGCCAGCTACATCTTTGCACGCAAGGAAGTGCGTCCGGGCAAAAAAACGATTCGCCCCCCTGACTGCTGGGACCCACCAGCTACATCTTCGCAGGCAAGGAAGTGCTTGACAGTCGGGACCCACTTGGTCGAAGCGTACGTAGCGTTGTCATTCTGGCCGCGAACGTGTACGTACATACTGGTCGATGTAGAGGCACGCACGTGTCGTAGTAGAGGCGTGCACGTGTCGTAGTAGAGGCGCGCACGTAGCATGTACACGTACGTACAGCGGCGAGGATGCAAGAAAGAAAATACGGCCACGTACGTACATACGGGCAGGGTCTCGAATGCCTACTCGTGCATACGTACATGGCTGGGTCAGAACGGAGAAACAGAGTTGTCGTCGTGTTCATGGGGAGGCAACGAAATGCGTCGTGTTCATGGGGAGGCAACGGAATGCGTCGTGTTCATCGGGACGCAACAGAACGCGTGGGAGCCAACCGGCTTAGACAGAACAGGCGATGGAAATGAGGCCTGGCGTACCGCAGAACGGAGGAAACGGCCTTGTGTTCGACCGGCCACGTTCGGAACGGGGTCCTGTTGATCGGGAGGGGTGTGGCGTACCGCAAAACGGAGGAAACGGACCTCCTACGGTCGAAACGGGGGTCCTGTTGATC
>NC_041385.1:840742369-840753986 GCF_002162155.2 Triticum dicoccoides
ATACCGTAAAACGGACGAAATGGACCTCCTACGGTCGAAACGGGGGTCCTGTTGATCCGGAGGGGTGTGGCGTACCGCAAAATGGACGAAACGGACTTGTGTTGGAGCGCTAAGGTCGAAACGGGGGTCCTGTTCATCGGGAGGGGTGTGGCGTACCGCAAAACGGGACTCCACGGGATACTGTTCATCTCCACCGTCGACCTCCTCTAGCCTCCACGGGCTACCGTCGACCTCCTCCAGCCTCCACGGGCTCCTGTTCATCCAGCCTCCACCGCGCGCTACTCCACCGGCTACTGTTCAACCACCCCTCCACCGTCTACTGTTCATCCAACCCTCCACCGTCTACTGTTCATCCAGCCCTCCACACCACAGGGTCCTGTTCAACCACCCCTTCACGGCCAACCCTCCACCGTCTACTGTTCATCCAGTCCTCCACACCACGGGGTCCTGTTCATCCAGAGGCAACGCCACCTCTCACTGTTCATCCAAACACCACCCCTGCAACGCTCACTGTTCATCCAATCGATCGGCTTCAGTTAGCAGCAGTAGCGAAGGAACCGCTCCATCAGGTTCAGTTAACAGCCATCGATCGATCGCTCGGGTTCAGTAACGCGTAGCCTGCAGTGCAATCGCTCGGGTTCAGTTAGAGCCCAACGCCTCCCTTGGGTTCAGTTAGAGCCAACGCTTCGCACACACGCGCGTACGTGTACGAGAGAAACGCGCATCGCTCGGCCCCCGACCTCCCACCGTAACCGGCAACTCCTCGAAATTTTCCTCCCCCTCGCTTCTACCACGGTTTTTTCCGTCATGGACGGCCCAAAGAATGTCATGCAGCTGCGTCTCCGGCCCGTCCAGGACGAAAACCCATTTTCTGTCATGATTTTTTGTCATAGAAGTAGGAGCCCACCACATCTATGATAATACCGGGTTTTGTCACAATTATCGTCATAGAAGTGTCATATGTATGACAGAAAAAAATTTCGTTCGGCCCAAAATGTCACGGATGTGTCTTTTTTTTTGTAGTGATGTAGGCCGAGTTTACTGTGAAGCGGCCCTTGCAATTTGGATGCCATGCCCAAAAGTCCTCTACGTTTCTTGTACATACTGGGATCCTCAAAATTGTGTCTGCATCAATAGGCAAAAACACCAATCTATTCAAATCTTCATTCCACGATGCCATAGAGGGCACTAGTAACTCTGAAACCATCTCCGGTGGATTTTGAACGCAAAGATGCTTCTTTTGGGATCCAATTATCTTCCCATATGTTCGTCCTTTGCCCGTTGCCAATCCTTCTAATTATGCCCTTATTGTGAATATCTCTTCCTTCTAGGAGAGCACGCCATATTTGAGACGGCCTTGAACCCAACTCTGCACCAAGGAAAGATGTGGCATGAAAATAGGAGGCCTTGAGTATTCTCGCGCTCAATGAGGATAGATCATTCAAAACCCTCCAAGCATGTCTTGCTAGCAGTGCCAAATTGAACAATTCCAAGTCCCTAACCCAATCCACCTAGGTATTTAGGTCTTGTCATCACCTCCCAAGACACCCATGCTGGTTTCCAGCTTCCCTGCTTGCATCCCCACCAGAACTTGTGGATGATGGAATTAATGTGATTGCACAAACCCTTGGGAAGTTTAAAACGGGACATGGAGTAAACTAGTATTGCTTGTGCTACAGATTTTATTAGAACCTCCTTTGGACCAGCTGATAAGCACTTACCCATCCATCCATTAACTTTATCCCAGACTCGATCGCTCAAATATTTGAACATTCCCATCTTTGAGTGGCCCACATCAGTAGGCATTCCGAGGTATCTATCAGTGAGGGACTCATTTGGTACATTTAACGATCCCTTCACTGCATCTCTGACAATTTTCGGGCAACCCTTATAGATGTAACCAATTTTTCCTATTTTATATATGGTTACATCTAAAACCTTTCAAGCTGAAGAATTCCAACTATAGGTATCAAATTTTTATGAGAAAGGTTATAGATATATCCATCTACTTAAGGGAAGAAGTAACAAGAAATCATATTTCATCATTTGTTAAACTAACCGGACCTGACAATGGACATCACCCCCCCCCCCCTGCGGCGGGCATGAAAGTGCAGCCCAAAATCCTAAAATGGCTTAACAGGAGTATTTGCTGCCTTTTGTAGAATGTTAGGTATGATAATTTATTGTTTTCTTTTTCAAAATCATTAATTTAGTTTTCTTTTATCCTAAAACAGCATTTTTTTTCTCGGACTCTGGCAAGGCTAGACCTAGACCTGGCCTTTTTGTAGAAGTGCATGCTCTAGCCGAAAGTGGGCTGCAATTTAATTGCGCTAGCCGGATCTTGAACTCAAGACCTCTTGACTCTGATACCATGTACAAGTGCATGCTCTAGCCAATGCAATCAAAAGACCGATCTGTGAGAGAGGGCCGGAAATCATACTCCAACACCCCCCTCACGTCTATGCTCTTTTGGAGTTTATGACGTGGGCATCGGAAGCGGGGGCAGGCTGCATTTATTGCGTTTACTGGATTTGAACCCTGAACCTCTTGGTTGTAAGTTCATGCACCTAACTAGTTCATTCATCAGACCGATCTAATGAAAGAGACTAGGTAGCACATTATACGTCAACACTTTTAGACCAGTTTTTGTATCTCAAGCCCGATAATCAACATATACAAGGAGCGCCATCCATATAGATATATAGAGTTTCTCAAAAAATGTAAGTATATAAAGTTGCAATGTACTTGATCTCTTGATCTTTTTATTGGTCCATGCTAGTTACAAATTGAAGGCTCACTGTTTTTTTTGCACGTTCATCAGGACGGGATTCAGGTCCGCAGTGAGAGCATTTGCATGTGGGTGCACATACTCCATGACGGTACCCTTCGGCATTGCAACATTTAACACAGTTTCTGTCAATTCGATCGATGCAATTTTGATCCTTAACTGGGTGTTGTGTACAACGCCTTGCATCTACATAATAACAATAAAATGACTTTGTTATAACATACAAGATAGATATTGTGAAGCACTCGAGTACAAATAACATCTATCTTGAAGCACTGGCACCAGCATGCACCTCGATAAGGCTCGGCGTCATCTCTGCTTAGCCCCATACTAACCTGAATACGCAAGGAGTGCCAGTATCAATACGTACATGACCATCGGCGGAACACTTGGTGTTTGGGTTTACAAATCTGAGGTGTGGCGAAGCAATGTAAGGCTATTGCTTTATATTTATAAGGAGTTAAGGTGGTACCATATGGAATTAGAAATGTATTTTTGAATAATATATAAGAATCGAGATGTTTAATTGGATACTCTCCCATCTCCAGTTTATTAGACCCATCTAAGGTCCTTGCTTTGGAAATAGGGAAACATTGACTACGTCCATTTAAATATTTGTGTATCTTTTTCTGCATGAAACAAGAGAGCTTTATTAATTAAATAGGAATAATTAATGCTAGGGCGCTCCCAATGCACTATATCTACAATTGTATCATACGCATAAATATTCTGATACAATTCCTCTAATGGCTTTTATCTTATTGTTGCAATGAAAGTATCATAGCTAGTATCATACATGTCAATTAGGTACTTTTGTTGAGATGACACACAATTAAATGAATGTAGAGAGGACTGAGTATTATGATATGATACCGTATCCTATCAAATGATACTAGCACGTGTCATTCATGATAAGAAATGATGCTTATAAGATATCAAACGATGGTATTATATATGCATTGTGGATGCATCATATTAGTATATGATACTTGCAGCCTAAATCTAAAATAGCTCTCAATTAATGTGTTTTTATGAGAAGAAAGTGTGATTTGTTCTGGATATGGAGCTAAGAGTCGTATCTACATATGTAACCCTATCTTTTCTCATTGAATAATGTGCCAACATATTTTTACTTAGGCGTCATTCTTTAGATACGGTCCATAATGTAGCACCCGGATTGCCCTTACAATCAGTAGCGATGTGTCCCCTTATGGGAGCAGAAGAAATTCTCTCTGCCGCGGAAGGTCCTATAGCAATGTTCCGCTTCTGCATCGCTTCAGTTACCTCCATGCATTCATCTTCAACTGGAAGATAGTTGCAGCCAACATTGCCCGCCAAAACGAGACCGTCCCGAGTCCCCAGGCCTCCGCTGTCGTCGCGTCTTCAACAAATGGGATATCGCTTACAAGAAATAGCTAAGAAGAAACCATTTGCATCATGGAGGATGTCTCCCGATCCTCTGGAACCCTTGTCGGAGTCGAACGCGGCATCGACATTCAGCTTGACGAAGCCTTCTTTGGTTTTGACCACCCTTGTCAATATATACGCCTACCGCCTTCCTTTTTCGCTCTTGAAGTTTTTTGCAAGCGTTGAGATTGCATGCGCTGATCTGGATGGTTCAACAAGCTTCCACCGTGAGTAAAGCATCGTTGTTCCTTCCCACCCAACATACCACACCGCAGTAGCTATCACGTTAATGCGAGTAACATCCGGAAGCAACGGCCAAACAATACTTGGTGTCGGTAATAAGTCGCCCAACACTAAACCTTATCCTCTGTCCATAACGCAGAAGTCATTAACCAAAGCGGACAGACCCAAAGAGACGCCATATCTTGTGCACGTGTGGGCACAGGAATATAGGGGATGCTCTCGCAATCGGAGCCGCAGATAGGGCATTGTGAGCCTGTGATGATATGTCTATTAGCAAGCACTTCGAGGTAGGGAATAGTGCCAAGAAGGCAATGGGTTTTTATCTTGACCGAGACACGCAATTTCCATATGATCTCCCAAATAGGACTAGTACATGGGGATCTCCTCAACTTTCATCCATATTGGTGTTTCCACTCTGCGTGATAAGCCTTTTTTTTACCAAAAATATACCACTCATGTTATAGTGCCATGAAACAAAGTCCTCCATCGTTCCCATAGCAAGCGGGATGTCTAGCATGCGTTGCACGATAATTGGCCAAAAAAATATTGTGGCAAGTTGTTCATCCAATTCTCTGTTCTCCACATTGATGATCTCACAAACCTTCACGATCAGAATGTTTCCTCTAGTCTTCATAACTTTCCTGGTAGGTCTCTTACGGAGGGGCCTCCCAGATATTTATTTGCGGTCCATCGCTTACTCTCACTAGTAGAAAAGGGGGCATCAGTCCCGGTTCGTGAGGGCCTTTAGTCCCGGTTCTTGAACCGGGACTAAAGTGTCCTGACTAATGCCTCCCCCATTTAGTCCGGTTCTAACACGAACTGGGACAGATGTGCCTCCACGTGGCCGGTGCGCCGAGCCGAGGCAGGAGGGCCTTTGGTCCCGGTTGGTGGCACCAACCGGGACCAAAAGACATCCACGCGTCAGCATTCCAGTGGCCGTGGTTTTTGTTTTTTTTTTGAAAGGGGGGGTGGGGGTTCTGGGGGTTAATTTAGGTGTTTAATATATTGTGTTAGCTAGCTAATTAATAGAGAGAAGTGTCATCTCTTATGTCCGTGCTTGGTCGGCGCTACGTACTGTACATAGAGAGGCCCTCGACACGCTAGCTAGTAAGAAAATGAAGGGAACCATTAAGTACAGAAGTTCGTCATGCATACCGAGAGAAGTGATCGATCGACCTCTCCTTCTTCGAGAGATTGGTCGAACAACAAGTTTTCGTATTATCTATCCGACGCTACTGGCTACATACATATACAATATGTAAAATCTCTTACAATCCCCTAGCAATTGAAATCAATTTCCACATGATATTCTTCAGCTTTATTGATGACGTGGTCAAGAAAGAATCCCGCCAATTCCTCTTGAATTGCTTTCATGCGATCTTGTTCTAGGAGTTCATCCCGCATCTGCCTAGTCTAATTTGAAGAAGGGGGTTAATACATATATGAATGAAACTCAAAAGAAATGATGGTGTAATAAATTGAAATTGTGAATATTATTGCTTACGCACTTCATATTGTCTTTTAGAGTAGCCCCGCTTATGTTTCAAAGTTGCGTTGTAGATGAACTCGCACACGTCGTATCCACAGAAATCATTCCCTTGTTCCTGCCACAAGAACTTTAGGAGAAATAGAGGTCAATCAAACTGATAATGAAGCATTATAAATGGCATTGATGAAAGTACAGCTATAGAATCAACGGGAGATGCGCGCAACTAGCTAGCTAGTAGTACTTACTTTCGGGTATGTATATCGCAGCTCCTTCGGCAATCCCGGAACTTCTACGGTGAACTGTTTCCAAACCCTGCAAGACAAAGAAAATAAATATTATTATTTGAGATATCAGGAAATGAACAAAAAGTTGTCGATATGGTGCGATAAATGATCGATTGAACTTACTTGTTGAGTATTTTAGTCGTGTCCACATAGGTTTGGGGATCTTTTCTTCTCTAGTCTAAGACGTTTATTACTCCCTGCTCAAGCTTAATCTCCAGAAGAACATAGTGGAATCTACGCACGCATACATAACTCATCAATTACATTACTATAACCTCGCTCGAGTAATAAGGGAAACCGAATATGCACACGACAGTAACACTCACTGGGAGTTGTAAGGAAAGAGTATTAAATCTTTGTTTTGATTTTTGATCAACAATTGTAGCAAGTTCTCCTCGGCCTCTGCGGGGTGCTTTTTAACCAGAAATTCATCTATGATATTTGTGTTAACGAACCCAATATCATACATTTCTTGTTTTTTGCACTCGACGATCTTCAATCTGCATAATATAGTGAGGATAATTAATTATAAATACATGCAATGAAAGAGCCGAGCTATATATAGAGACTTAATGACAGAAATAGTACTTACAGACAGTAGCAAAAGACCATTAGTTCATCGAGGGCCTTTTGATTGAAGAACGCGAAGAACTCATCAAATGGAACAGTCAACAAATCATTTGCAACGAGGTCGTGCTCCTCTTTAATATTCAGATACAAAGCATTCGTCCCCCCAGACTCTCTGCAGGTTTTCATGTACCAATTATAGAATCTTCGCATCATAATTGTCAGAGATTTTTCATCTTTGACGAGAGACTTCCCGTAGTCGCATTTGTGTTCGTCCACCTTCAAGAAATCAGGAAGTTGATCGTCAGGCAGGTAATCTCCAAGATTGCCATAACCGGCCACCATCCCCGGAGCATTAGACACATTGAGCGGGGGGCACGATTGCTGTGCTTGTTTGCCGAGCTGGGCAATTTTTTTCCCAGCTGCTCGTTCTTTTAACCTTTTATCACTGACGGTACTTCCCGACCGCTGGGCTTCGAGATATGTCTGTTCAGTAATGCGCTGATAGTTGGTTCTCGGCGGAGACTTTGGTGGTTTCCTCAGGGCATCGATAGTGCGCTTTGCTTTCACCGGATCTACCTTCTCCTCCGGGGGTGGATGTCTCTTTGCTTTCGCCCCTTCAAGGAAGTCCTTCACGTGGGCCCGCATGATCGTCGTGTTTTCCTCCTTGGTCCTCTCGTACGGTAACTTCTCTAGAGGCTTGAGAGGTGGACCGTATCTGTATTTCCTCCCACCTCTGCTGGCTGTACTGCTAGACGCCGGAGCAGACGGAGCGGCTGTCGCGCCTGTCTTCTTTCGTGCTTGCTTACGAGGCGGAGGAGAAGGACTACGACGCACCGGAGCAGCCGGGGCGGCGGCGGGTCTCTTCCGCCCTTGCTGGCGAGGAGGAGAAGGAGGAAGGTGTTGGCTGCTCGGGCGCGCCAGCGCAGGCGGAGAAGGAGGCGGAGTGCCATCACGCGCCAGAGAAGGAGGAGGCTGCTGGTTGCTCGGGCACGCCGGCGCAGGCGGAGAAGGAGGCGGAGTGCCACCACGCGCCGGAGAAGGAGGAGGCTATTGGCTGCTCGGGCGCGCCGGTGCAGGCGGAGAAGGAGGCGGAGTGCCGCCACGCGCCGGAGAAGGAGGCCCAGTGCCCTGATCGACACTCGCCGGAGGAGGAGGCGGAGTGCCCTGACTCGCCGGAGGAGGAGGAGGAGGCGGAGGCGTCCAGTTCGGAAGGTTGATGAGCTCCTTCCGCCATAGGCATGGAGTCTTCAGAGCAGAACCCAGCCTAGTCTCCCCTTCACCGGTAGGGTAGTCAAGCTGGAGGTCCTCAAATCCCTCCGTTATTTCATCCATCATCACCCTGGCATATCCTTCTGGAATTGGCCTGCAGTGAAAAGTTGCGCCTTCTTCAGTAGGATAAACAGAGCCAACAGCCGCCTTGACCTTCAAATTCATCCATCGTGTCATAAGGTGGCAATTTTGAGTCCCCGTGATAGCATCCACGGGATAGCTGGCAGGAGCCGTCAAGACATGCTCCGGCTGAAGCAGCTCGGTGGAAGCCACACTGCTTCTCCGCTGAGATGGTGGGGTAGCTTCGGGGGAAGCTTCGGCAGGTCGTTTGTCGCGATCTGCTTCTCGTTCCTCTAGCCCCATTACCCTTTCGTGCAGCGCCTGTAGTTGGCCCTGCTCCAGTTTCTTCCTGCTCTCGTGGGTTTTGTAACCCCCTGCGTCCGGGAAACCAACCTTCCACGGAATCGAGCCTGGCGTGCCTCGTGTCCGTCCAGGGTGCTCAGGATTCCCGAGGGCCATTATGAGCTCGTCCTTCTCCCTGTCTGGAACGAACGTCCCTTGCTGCACTGCACGGATATACTGTCGAAGCCTTGTGACTGGTGTTTTCAGTTGCTCGTCCGTCCAACGGCACTCCCCTGTTACAGGGTCCAAGGTTCCGCCAGCCCCGAAGAACCAAGTCCGGCAACGGTCTGGCCATCTCATTGTCTCTGGTTCGATCCCTTTATCAAGCAGATCATTCTCAGCCTTGGACCACTTAGGCCGGGCTTGCAGGTAGCCACCTGACCCCGTGCGATGGTGAAACTTCTTCTTCGCAGCATTTTGCTTGTTTGTTGCCGACATCTTCTTACTCTTTTCTGATGTCGTGTAGGCCACAAATGCGGGCCAGTGATCTCTGATCTTCTCATATTTGCCGATGAATTCTGGTGTCTCTTCTTTGGCGACAAACTTTTTCAGCTCTTTCCTCCACCTCCTGAATAGGCCTGCCATCTTCTTAAGAGCACAAGACTTGATTAATTGCTCTTTAACTGGCTTCTCCGGATCCTCCTCTGGCGGTAGGGTGAAATTTGCCTTCAGCTCAGTCCAAAGATCATCTTTCTGCATATCATTGACATAAGACACCTGAGGGTCTTCCTCCTTAGGCTTATACCATTGGTGGATGCTGATCGGGATCTTGTCCCTAACAAGAACCCCGCACTGAGCAACAAATGTGTTCTTTGTCCGGATGGGTTCAATCGGTTCGCCGTCGCGCGCGATTGCTGTGATCTCAAACTTTTCATCCGAGCTCAACTTTTTCTTCGGGCCTCGTCTCCTTACCGAAGTTGTGCTCGATCCGGAGGGCTAGAAAAAAGAAGAAAGACGAGAGTTAATTAATATGTGTACATATACCAAAACAATGAATGCATCAATTAACTAGTCAGCATGGGCTTAACTAATATATATATACCTGGTCGGACTCGGTTCGGTCACCGGAGCAGTCAGCACGGTCTCCTTCTTGTACCTCCATTGGGTCATCACCGGAGCCATCATGAACATAGCCCTCTTCTTGTACCGGCATTAATGGGCCGGAGCCATCATGAAGATAGCCCTCTTCTTCACCCAGTCCTTCCTGACCAACGACGTCGATGAAAAATGACGCAACGACATCAGTTCCTTCTGCGGTTATCTCCCCCAACATCGCTTCTGTTATTTCGTCTCGGTAGTGCTCCAGAGTTTCTGCAAATATTTACAACATGTCAATTATTATTCAAACATGCATGGTACAGATGGATATATATTAGTGGCAAACGTAGAACTAGCTAGCTAATCACAATAAGGAATCATGTTAATTAGTGGCCTCGACGCTGCTTCTCTAGGGTTTGGGGTGGCCTAGACAACGCTTCAAGGGTTTGCGGTGGCCTCGACACAACGCTTCAAGGGTTTGGGGTGGCCTCGACGACAACGCTCTTTTAACTTGGTAAATTTGGGTGGCCTCAAGAGAGTTTGTTGGGTAGGGGCGCAGCGGGAGGGGGTAGGAGACCAACATCGTTTTTTCTCTAGGGTTTGGGTGTCCTCGAGAGTTTTGGTCGAGCGAGAGGGCCGAGGGGGGGGGGTATATCGACGACTACAGAGGAGAAGATCGAAGAAAAAAAAGAAGAAAAAAAAAGAGGAGAAGAAGAAAAAATAGAATATTCTATTTTTTCTTCTTCTCCTCTATTCCTTTCTTCTTCTCCTCTTCTTTTTCTTCTTTTTTCCTCTTCTTATTTTACTTTTTCCTCTACACTAAACTAAAATGCACTAACCTAAAACCTAATACTAACAACCTAAATAAAAAATTAATACATATATTAAAAAACATATATAAACAAAAAAATGCTATGAACATTATATTCATACATAGATAGCCACATCCATTCATCATATAGCTACCACATACATATATACATTATATATATGAAAAAATGCATATATACACATATACACACAAAAAAATACACATATATAGACATACAAACACATATATACACATATATACACATATACACAAAAAAGATGCATATATACACATATACAAAAAAATACAGGGCAGGGGCGGCGGTGCGGCGGCCGCGCAGGGCAGGGGTGACGGCACGGCGGCCGCGCAGGGCAGGGGCGGCAGCACGGCGGCCGCGCAGGTGCGCGGGACGGGAGGGGCGCAGGACTGCTCACAGGGGGCGACGGCGACGGCGAAGGCGAGCAGCTTGACGGCGTCGGTGGCGGTGGCGACGGCAAGGTGGAGCAGGGGCGTTGGGCGGCGACGGCGACGGTGACGAGGAGGAGTAGGGGGCGTCGGGGGAGAAGTGGGGGATTTGGTCGAAAACTGCTAAGTGTTGTATATATATTAAGAGCATTGGTCCCGGTTCGTGGCACCGACTAATACACCCTTTAGTCCCGGTTAGTGCCACCACCCGGGACCAAAGGCCTCTTTTCAGCAGCCCTAAGGGCGGGAAGCGGCGGCCTTTGGTCCCGGTTGGTGCCACCAACCGGGACCAAAGGTCGTGTGCTGGCACGGTGCGGCACGAAAGTTTAGTCCCACCTCGCTAGCTAAGAGGGGCGCGTAGTGGTTTATAAGCCCCGCTGCCTCACCCCTCTCGAGCTCCTCTCCACTGCAGGCTTACGGGCCTACTTACTACTGCTTTGCCTGATGGGCCTACTAGGCCTCCCGCGGGCCTGAATCCTGGCCCATGGTGGGTTTCTAGTCGTATTCAGGCCATGGGGGCCCAGTAGGAGGCACTTTTTTTTTCTTTACTTATTGTTGCTATTTTTATTTTTTTTCCCAGTTTTTTTGTTTTGTTTTCTGCATTATTTATTTTCTTTTTTTTTGCTTTATTTTTTAATTCTTTTTGCTTTTAGTTTTAGAAAAATTATAAACTTTCTGTTAGTGTCATTAGTTCTCAAATTTGAAAACACTTTTTTTGTTTTTTATTTTGTTTCTTGCTTTATTTATTTTATTTTGTTTCTACTTACAACAAAATACTTATTGTTGTTGTTTTTATTTTTTTCCAGTTTTTTTGTTTTGCTTTTTGCATTATTTATTTTCTTTTGTTTTTT
>NC_041385.1:840754357-840785208 GCF_002162155.2 Triticum dicoccoides
GTTTTAGAAAAATTATAAAATTTCTGTTAGTGACATTAGTTTTCAAATTTGAATACACTTTTTTTGTTTTGTTTTTGCTTTATTTATTTTATTTTGTTTCTACTAACAACAAAATACTTATTGTTGCTATTTTTATTTTTATTTCTAGTGTTTTTGTTTTCTTTTCTGCATTATTTATTTTCTTTTGTTTTTTGCTTTATTTTTTAATTCTTTTTGATTTTAGGTCAGCAAAATTATAAACTTTCTATTAGTGCCATTAGTTTTAGAAAAATTATAAACTTTCTGTTAGTGCCATTAGTTTTCAATTTTGAATAGTTAAAATTTGAATTCTTTGAATTTTGTGTGAATCACAACTTTGTGATTAACTTTACTAAAAAAATGAACATAGATGCGCCTATAGAGAAAAAAGGTCCAGACGAACCGGGACCAATGGCCCACGTGGCTGCCCTCTTGAGAGTGTTCTTGGTGATCAACATAGTTGACAAGGAGCGAACCGGGATTAATGGTATTACGGGGGCCGAACCATAAGACATTAAAGCATTTCAAATGAACTCTGAAAAAGTTGAAAGTTGAAAGTTGGCATGGTATCATAATTTCGTCTGTTACAAAGTTGGCATGGTATCATCATAATAGTTGCGGGAGAAAGTCTTCACTTTTTCTTCGCTTGTGTCATTTGCGTATTGCGTCGTAACCATGGATAATCTTCATCGTTTATCAGGATGCTGGGGTCAGCCTTGACTTTGAAGGGAGGAATTTCATGAAACTTTTCATAATCTTCAAACATGTCTGTCTTGCCCTCCACTCCCACGATGTCCCTTTTTCCTGAAAGTACTATGTGGCACTTTGGCTCATTGTATGATGTATTCGCTTCCTTATCTTTTCTTTTTCTCGGTCTGGTAGACATGTCCTTCACATAGATAACCTGTGCCACATCATTGGCTAGGACGAACGGTTCGTCAGTGTACCCAAGATTTTTCAGATCCACTGTTGTCATTCTGTACTGTGGGTCTACCTGTACCCCGCCTCCTGACAGATTGACCCATTTGCACTTAAACAAAGGAACCTTAAAATCATGTCCGTAGTCAAGTTCCCATATGTCCACTATGTAACCATAATATGTGTCCTTTCCCCTCTCGGTTGTTGCATCAAAGCGGACACCGCTGTTTTAGTTGGTGCTCTTTTTATCTTGGTAAATCGTGTAAAATGTATTCCCATTTATCTCGTATCCTTTCCAAATCGTAACAGTCGAAGATGGTCCCCTGGACAACAAGTACAGCTCATCACAAACAGTGTTGTCACCTCTGAGACGTGTTTCCAACCAACTGCTGAAAGTCCTGATGTGTTCACATGTAATCCAGTCGTCGCACTGCTCCGGGTGTTTGGTGCGCAGACTGTTCTTGTGTTCATCGACATACGGGGTCACCAAGGTAGAGTTCTGTAGAACTGTGTAGTGTGCTTGAGACCAAGAATATCTGTCCCTGCATATTATTGAGTCCCTTCCAAGCGTGCCTTTTCCAGTCAGTCTCCCCTCATACTGCGATTTAGGGAGACCTATCTTCTTAAGGCCAGGAATGAAGTCAACACAAAACCCGATGACATCCTCTTTTTGATGGCCCATGGAGATGCTTCCTTCTGGCCTAGCACGGTTACGGACATATTTCTTTAGGACTCCCATGAACCTCTCAAAGGGGTACATATTGTGTAGAAATACGGGGCCCAGAATGACAATCTCGTCGACTAGATGAACTAGGACGTGCGTCATGATATTGAAGAAGGATGGTGGGAACACCAGCTCGAAACTTACAAGACATTGCACCACATCACTCCTTAGCCTTGGTATGATTTCTGGATCGATCACCTTCTAAGAGATTGCATTGAGGAATGCACATAGCTTCACAATGGCTAATCGGACGTTTTCCGGTAGAAGCCCCCTCAATGCAACCGGAAGCAGTTGCGTCATAATCACGTGGCAGTCATGAGACTTTAGGTTCTGGAACTTTTTCTCTGCCATATTTATTATTCCCTTTATATTCGACGAGAATCCAGTCGGGACCTTCATACTAAGCAGGCATTCAAAGAAGATTTCCTTCTCTTCTTTGGTAAGAGCATAGCTGGCAGGACCTTCATACTACTTTGGAGGCATGCCGTCTTTTTCATGCAAACGTTGCAGGTCCTCCCGTGCCTCAGCTGTATCTTTTGTCTTTTCATACACGCCCAAGAAGCCTAGCAGGTTCACGCAAAGGTTCTTCGTCACGTGCATCACGTCGATCAAAGAGTGGACCTCTAGGTCTTTCCAGTAGGGTGGGTCCCAAAATATAGATTTCTTCTTCCACATGGGTGCGTGTCCCCCAGCGTCATTCGGAACAGCTAGTGCGTCGGGACCCTTTCAAAAGATTATGTGTAAATCATTGACCATAGCAAGTACGTGATCACCGGTACGCATGGAGGGCTTCTTCCGGTGATCTGCCTCGCCTTTGAAATGCTTGCCTTTCTTTCGACATTGATGGTTGGTTGGAAGAAATCGACGATGGCCCAGGTACACATTCTTCCTGCAACTTCCCAGGTATATACTTTCGGTGTCAAGTAAACAATGCGTGCATGCGTGGTATCCCTTGTTTGTCTGTCCTGAAAGGTTACTAAGAGCGGGCCAATCGTTGATGGTCACGAATAGCAATGCCTTTAGGTCAAATTCCTCCTGTTTGTGCTCATCCCACGTACGTACACCATTTCCATTCCACAACTATAAAAGTTCTTCAACTAATGGCCTTAGGTACACATCAATGTCGTTGCCGGGTTGCTTAGGGCCTTGGATGAGAATTGGCATCATAATGAACTTCCGGTTCATGCACATCCAAGGAGGAAGGTTATACATACATAGAGTCACGGGCCAGGTGCTGTGATTGCTGCTCTGCTCCCCGAAAGGATTAATGCCATCCGCGCTTAAAGCAAATCATATGTTCCTTGGGTCACGCGCAAACTCCGCCCAGTACTTTCTCTCGATTTTTTTCCACTGCGACCCGTCAGCGGGTGCTCTCAACTTCCCGTCTTTCTTACGTTCCTTGCTGTGCCATCGCATCAACTTGGCATGCTCTCCGTTTCTGAACAGACGTTTCAACCGTGGTATTATAGGAGCATACCACATCACCTTCGCAGGAACCCTCTTCCTAGGGGGGGGGGGTCTGTTGGAAATATGCCCTAAAGGCAATAATAAAAGAGTTATTATTATATTTCCTTATTCATGATAATTGTCTTTTATTCATGCTATAACTGTATTATCCGGAAATCATAATACACGTGTGAATACATAGACCATAACATGTCCCTAGTGAGCCTCTAGTTGACTAGCTCTTTGGTCAACGGATAGTCATGGTTTCCTGACTATGGACATTAGATGTCATTGACAACGGGATCGCATCATTAGGAGAATGATGTGATGGACAAGACCCAATCCTAAGCATAGCACAAGATCGTGTAGTTCGTTTTGTAGAGCTTTTTCAATGTCAAGTATCTCTTCCTTAGACCATGAGATCGTGTAACTCCCGGATACCGTAAGAGTGCTTTGGGTGTACCAAACGTCACAACGTAACTGGGTGACTATAAAGGTGCACTACAGGTATCTCCAAAAGTGTCTGTTGGGTTGACACGGATTGAGACTGGGATTTGTCACTCCGTATGACGGAGAGGTATCTCTGGGCCCACTCGGTAATGCATCATCATTATGAGCTCAAAGTGACCAAGTGTTTGGTCACGGGATCATGCATTACGGTACGAGTAAAGTGACTTGCCGGTAACGAGACTGAACGAGGTATTGGGATACCGACGATCGAGTCTCAGGCATGTAATGTACCGATTGACAAAGGGAATTGTATACGGGGTTGTTCGAATCCTCGACATCGTGGTTCATCCGATGAGATCATCGAGGAGCATGTGGGAACCAACATGGGTATCCAGATCCCGCTGTTGGTTATTGCCCGAGAGCCGTCTCGGTCATGTCTACGTGTCTCCCGAACCCGTAGGGTCTACACACTTAAGGTTCGGTGATGCTAGGGTTGTATGAATATGAGTATGCAGTATACCGAATGTTGTTCGGAGTCCCGGATGAGATCCCGGACATCACGAGGAGTTCCGGAATGGTCCGGAGGTGAATAATTATATATAGGAAGTGATATTTTGGCCAACGGGAAAGTTTCGGGGTCACTCCGTATTGTACTGGGACCACCGAAAGGGTCCCGGGGGTCCACCGGGTGGGGCCACCCATCCCGGAGGGCCCCAAGGGGCGAAGTGGGGAGGGGAACCAGCCCATAGTGGGCTGGTGCGCCCCCCTTGGCCCACCCCCTGCGCCTAGGGTTGAAACCCTAGGGTGGGGGGGGGGGGGCGCCCCACTTGCCTTGGGGGGTACTCCACCCCCCTTGGCCGCCGCCCCCTTGGGAGATTGGATCTCCCAGGGCCGGTGCCCCCCCTGGGGGCCTATATAAAGGGAGGGGGGAAGGGGGCAGCCGCACCCTGAAGTTCTGGCGCCTCCCTCCCCTGCTACACCTCTTCCTCCTCCGTCACGTGCTTGGCGAAGCCCTGCCGGAGTGCTGCTGTTCCACCACCACCACGTCGTTGTGCTGCTGCTAGAGCTTTCATCATCAACCACTCCTTCCCCCTTGCTGGATCAAGACGTAGGAGACGTCACGCTGACCGTACGTGTGTTGAACGCGGAGGTGCCGTCTGTTCGGCGCTAGGATCTCCGGTGATAGGATCACGACGAGAACGACTACTTCAACCCCGTTCTTTTGAACGCTTCCGCGCGATCTACAAAGTGGTATATAGATGCAATCTCTCTCCCATGACTCGTTGCTTAGATGAACTCATAGATGGATCTTGGTGAAACCGTAGGAAAATTTTTAATTTTCTGCAACGTTCCCCAACAGTGGCATCATGAGCCAGGTTTATGCGTAGTTCTCTATTGCACAAGTAGAACACAATTTTGTTGTGGGCGTAGATCTTGTCAACTTGCTTGCCGCTACTAGTCTTATCTTGCTTCAGCGGTATTGTGGGATGAAGCGGCCTGGACCAACCTTACACGTACGCTTACGTGAGACCGGTTCCACCGACTGACATGCACTAGTTGCATAAGGTGGCTGGCGGGTGTCTGTCTCTCCCACTTTAGTTGGAGCGGATTCGATGAAAGGGTCCTTATGAAGGGTAAATAGAAGTTGACAAAATCACGTTGTGGTTATTCGTAGGTAAGAAAACGTTCTTGCTAGAACCCAATTGCAGCCACGTAAAAGATGCAACAACAATTAGAGGACGTCTAACTTGTTTTTGCAGCAATTGTCATGTGATGTGATATGGCCAAAAGTTGTGATGAATGATGAATGATATATTGTGATGTATGAGATCATGTTCTTGTAATAGGAATCACGACTTGCATGTCGATGAGTATGACAACCGGCAGGAGCCATAGGAGTTGTCTTTATTTTTTTTGTATGACCTGCGTGTCATTGAAGAACGCCATGTAAATTACTTTACTTTATTGCTAAACGCGTTAGCCATAGAAGTAGAAGTAGTCGTTGGCGTGACAACTTCATGAAGACACAATGATGGAGATCATGGTGTCATGCCGGTGACGAAGATGATCATGGAGCCCCGAAGATGGAGATCGAAGGAGCTATATGATATTGGCCATATCATGTCACTACTATATAATTGCATGTGATGTTTATTATGTTTTATGCATCTTGTTTACTTAGAACGGCGGTAGTAAATAAGATGATCCCTTATAATAATTTCAAGAAAGTGTTCCCCCTAACTATGCACCGTTGCTAAAGTTCGTCGTTTCGAAGCACCACGTGATGATCGGGTGTGATAGATCCTTACGTTCACATACAACGAGTGTAAGACAGATTTACACATGCAGAACACTTAGGGTTAACTTGACGAGCCTAGCATGTACAGACATGGCCTCGGAACACAAGAGACCGAAAGGTCGAACATGAGTCGTATAGAAGATACGATCAACATGGAGATGTTCACCGATGATGACTAGTCTGTCTCACGTGATGATCGGACACGGCCTAGTCGACTCGGATCGTGTAACACTTAGATGACTAGAGGGATGTCTAATCTGAGTGGGAGTTCATTAAATAATTTGATTAGATGAACTTAATTATCATGAACTTAGTCTAAAACCTTTGCAAATATGTCTTGTAGATCAAATGGCCGCCGCTCATGTCAACATGAACTTCAACGCGTTCCTAGAGAAAACCAAGTTGAAAGATGATGGCAGCAACTATACGAACTGGGTCCGGAACCTGAGGATCATCCTCATAGCTGCCAGGAAAGAATATGTCCCAGAAGGACCGCTAGGTGATGCACCCGTCCCAGAGAACCAAGACATTATGAATGATTGGCAGTCTCACGCTGATGATTACTCCCTTGTTCAGTGCGGCATGCTTTACAGCTTAGAACCGGGGCTCCAAAAGCGTTTTGAGCAACACGGAGCATATGAGATGTTCGAGGAGCTGAAACTAGTTTTCCAAGCTCATGCCCGGGTCGAGAGATATGAAGTATCCGACAAGTTCTATAGTTGTAAGATGGAGGAAAATAGTTCTGTCAGTGAGCATATACTCAAAATGTCTGGGTTGCACAACCGCCTGTCCCAGCTGGACATTAACCTCCTGGATGAGGCGGTCATTGACAGAATCCTTCAGTCGCTCCCACCAAGCTACAAGAGCTTTGTGATGAACTACAATATGCAGGGGATGGTGAAGACCATTCCTGAAGTATTTTCAATGCTGAAGTCAGCAGAGGTTGAAATCAAGAAAGAACATCAAGTGTTGATGGTCAATAACACCACTAAGTTCAAGAAGGGCAAGGGTAAGAAGAACTTCAAGAAGGACGGCAAAGATGTTGCCGCGCCCGGTAAGCCAGTTGCTGGGAAGAAGTCAAAGAATGGACCCAAGCCTGAAACTGAGTGATTTTATTGCAAGGGGAAGGGTCACTGGAAGCGGAACTGCCCCAAATACTTAGCAGACAAGAAGGCCGGCAACACTAAAGGTATATTGGATATACATGTAATTGATGTGTACCTTACCAGTACTCGTAGTAACTCCTGGGTATTTGATACCGGTGCCGTTGCTCACATTTGTAACTCACAGCAGGAGCTGCGGAATAAGCGGAGACTGGCGAAGGACGAGATGACGATGCGCGTCGGGAATGGTTCCAAGGTCAATGTGATCGCCGTCGGCACGCTACCTCTACATTTACCTACGGGATTAGTTTTAAACCTCAATAATTGTTATTTAGTGCCAAGTTTGAGCATGAACATTGTATCTGGATCTTGTTTAATACGAGATGGCTACTCATTTAAATCCGAGAATAATGGTTGTTCTATTTATATGAGAGATATGTTTTATGGTCATGCCCCGATGGTCAATGGTTTATTCTTAATGAATCTCGAACGTAATGTTACACATATTCATAGCGTGAATACCAAAAGATGTAAAGTTGATAACGATAGTCCCACATACTTGTGGCGCTGCCGCCTTGGTCACAATGGTGTCAAGCGCATGAAGAAGCTCCATGCTGATGGACTTTTAGAGTCTCTCGATTATGAATCATTTGACACATGCGAACCATGCCTCATGGGAAAAATGACCAAGACCCCGTTCTCCGGAACAATGGAGTGAGCAACCAACTTGTTGGAAATCATACATACCGATGTGTGCGGTCCAATGAGCGTTGAGGCTCGCGGAGGATATCGTTATGTTCTCACTCTCACTGATGACTTGAGTAGATATGGGTATGTCTACTTGATGAAACACAAGTCTGGGACCTTTGAAAAGTTCAAGGAATTTCAGAATGAAGTAGAGAATCAACGTGAACAAAAGATAAAATTCTTACGACCGGATCGTGGAGGAGAATATTTAAGTCACGAATTTGGTACACACTTAAGAAAATGTGGAATCGTTTCATAACTCACGCCGCCTGGAACACCTCAGCGTAACGGTGTGTCTGAACATCGTAATCGCACTCTATTGGATATGGTGCGACCTATGATGTCTCTTACCGATTTACCGCTATCATTTTGGGGATACGCTCTAGAGACAGCTACATTCACTTTAAATAGGGCACCGTCTAAACCCGTTGAGACGACACTGTATGAATTATGGTTTGGGAAGAAACCTAAGCTGTCGTTTCTAAAAGTTTGGGGGTGCGATGCTTATGTCAAGAAACTTCAACCTGAAAAGCTCGAACCCAAGTCGGAAAAATGCGTCTTCATAGGATACCCTAAAGAAACCATTGGGTATACCTTCTACTTAAGATCCGAAGGCAAGATCTTTGTTGCCAAGAATGGATCCTTTCTGGAAAAAGAGTTTCTCTCGAAAGAAGTAAGTGGGAGGAATGTAGAACTCGATGAAGTACTACCTCTTGAATGGGATAGTAGTGCAGCTCAGGAAAATGTTCCTGTGATGCCTACACCAACTGAAGAGGAAAATAATGATGATGATCAAGGTACTTCGGATCAAGTTGTTACTGAACTTCGTAGGTCCACAAGGACACGTTCCGCACCAGAGTGGTACGGCAACCCTGTCCTGGAAATCATGTTGTTAGACAACAGAGAACCTTCAAACTATGAAGAAGCAATGGCGGGCCCAGATTCCAACAAATGGCTAGAAGCCATGAAATCCGAGATAGAATCCATGAATGAAAACAAAGTATGGACTTTGACTGACTTGCCCGATGATCGGCGAGCGATAGAAAACAAATGGATCTTTAAGAAGAAGGCGGACGCGGATGGAAATGTCACCATCTATAAAGCTTGACTTGTCGCTAAGGGTTATCGGCAAGTTCAAGGGATTGACTACGATGAGACTTTCTCTCCCGTAGCGAAGCTTAAGTCCGTCCGAATCATGTTAGCAATTGCCGCATACTATGATTATGAGATATGGCAGATGGACGTCAAAACGGCATTCCTTAACGGGCATCTTAAGGAAGGACTGTATATGATGCAGCCGGAGGGTTTTGTCGATCCTAAGAATGCTAACTAAGTATGCAAGCTCCAGCGATCCATTTATGGGCTGGTGCAAGCATCTCAGAGTTGGAACATTTGCTTTGATGAGATGATCAAAGCGTTTGGGTTTATGCAGACTTATGGAGAAGCCTGTGTTTACAAGAAAGTGAGTGGGAGCTCTGTAGCATTTCTCATATTATATGTAGATGACATACTTTTGATGGGAAATGATATAGAACTTTTGGACAGCATTAAGGCCTACTTGAATAAGTTTTTTTCAATGAAGGACCTTGGAGAAGCTGCTTATATATTAGGCATCAAGATCTATAGAGATAGATCGAGACGCCTCATAGGTCTTTTACAAAGCACATACCTTGATAAGATTTTGAAGAAGTTCAAAATGGATCAGTCCAAGAAGGGGTTCTTGCCTGTATTGCAAGGTGTGAGATTGAGCTCGGCCCAATGCCCGACCACGGCAAAAGATAAAGAAGAGATGAGTGTCATCCCCTATGCTTCAGCCATAGGATCTATTATGTATGCCATGTTGTGTACCAGACCTGATGTAAACCTTGCCGTAAGTTTGGTAGGAAGGTACCAAAGTAATCCCGGCAAGGAACACTGGACAGCGGTCAAGAATATCCTAAAGTACCTGAAAAGGACGAAGGACATGTTTCTCATTTATGGAGGTGACGAAGAGCTCATCGTAAAGGGTTACGTCGTCGCTAGCTTCGACACAGATCTGGATGACTCTAAGTCACAAACCGGATACGTGTATATGTTGAATGGTGGAGCAGTAAGCTGGTGTAGCTCCAAGCAGAGCGTCGTGGCGGGATCTACATGTGAAGCGGAGTACATGGCAGCCTCGGAGGCAGCGCATGAAGCAATTTGGGTGAAGGAGTTCATCACCGACCTAGGAGTCATACCCAATGCGTCGGGGCCGATCAAACTCTTCTGTGACAACACTGGAGCTATTGCCCTTGCCAAGGAGCCCAGGTTTCATAAGAAGACCAGGCACATCAAGCGTCGTTTCAACTCCATCCGTGAAAATGTTCAAGATGGAGACATAGATATTTGCAAAGTACATACGGATCTGAATGTCGCAGATCCGTTGACTAAACCTCTCTCGCGAGCAAAACATGATCAACACCAGAACTCTATGGGTGTTCGATTCATCACAATGTAACTAGATTATTGACTCTAGTGCAAGTGGGAGACTGTTGGAAATATGCCCTAGAGGCAATAATAAAAGAGTTATTATTATATTTCCTTATTCATGATAATTGTCTTTTATTCATGCTATAACTGTATTATCCGGAAATCGTAATACACGTGTGAATACATTATATCCCTAGTGAGCCTCTAGTTGACTAGCTCGTTGGTCAACGGATAGTCATGGTTTCCTGACTATGGACATTAGATGTCATTGACAACGGGATCACATCATTAGGAGAATGATGTGATGGACAAGACCCAATCCTAAGCATAGCACAAGATCGTGTAGTTCGTTTTGCTAGAGGTTTTTCAATGTCAAGTATCTCTTCCTTAGACCATGAGACCGTGTAACTCCCGGATACCGTAAGAGTGCTTTGGGTGTACCAAACGTCACAACGTAACTGGGTGACTATAAAGGTGCACTACAGGTATCTCCAAAAGTGTCTGTTGGGTTGACACGGATCGAGACTGGGATTTGTCACTCCGTATGACGGAGAGGTATCTCTGGGCCCACTCGGTAATGCATCATCATAATGAGCTCAAAGTGACCAAGTGTTTGGTCACAGGATCATGCATTACGGTACGAGTAAAGTGACTTGCCGATAACGAGACTGAACGAGGTATTGGGATACCGACGATCGAGTCTCGGGCATGTAACGTACCGATTGACAAAGGGAATTGTATACGGGGTTGTTCGAATCCTCGACATCGTGGTTCATCCGATGAGATCATCGAGGAGCATGTGGGAACCAACATGGGTATCCAGATCCCGCTGTTGGTTATTGCCCGAGAGCCGTCTCGGTCATGTCTACGTGTCTCCCGAACCCGTAGGGTCTACACACTTAAGGTTCGGTGACGCTAGGGTTGTATGAATATGAGTATGCAGTATACCGAATGTTGTTCGGAGTCCCGGATGAGATCCCGGACGTCACGAGGAGTTCCGGAATGGTCCGGAGGTGAAGAATTATATATAGGAAGTGATATTTCGGCCATCGGGAAAGTTTTGGGGTCACCCGGTATTGTACCGGGACCACCGAAAGGGTCCCGGGGGTCCACCGGGTGGGGCCACCCATCCTGGAGGGCCCCAAGGGCCGAAGTGGGGAGGGGAACCAGCCCATAGTGGGCTGGTGCGCCCCCCTTGGTCCACCCCCTGCGCCTAGGGTTGAAACCCTAGGGTGGGGGGCGCCCCACTTACCTTGGGGGGTACTCCACCCCCCTTGGCCGCCGCCCCCTTGGGAGATTTGATCTCCCAGGGCCGGCGCCCCCTGGGGGCCTATATAAAGGGAGGGGGGAAGGGGGCAGCCGCACCCTAAAGTTCTGGCGCCTCCCTCCCCTGCTACACCTCTTCCTCCTCCGTCACGTGCTTGGCAAAGCCCTGCCGGAGTGCTGCTGTTCCACCACCACCACGCCGTTGTGCTGCTGCTGGAGCTTTCATCATCAACCTCTCCTTCCCCCTTGCTGGATCAAGACAGAGGAGACGTCACGCTGACCGTACGTGTGTTGAATGCGAAGGTGCCGTCCGTTCGGCGCTAGGATCTTCGGTGATAGGATCACGACGAGAACGACTACTTCAACCCCGTTCTTTTGAACGCTTCCGCGCGATCTACAAAGTGGTATGTAGATGTAATCTCTCTCCCATGACTCGTTGATTAGATGAACTCATAGATGGATCTTAGTGAAACCGTAGGAAAAATTTTAATTTTCTGCAACGTTCCCCAACAGGGTTGCCGTCGACATCACCAGGGTCATCTCGTCTGATCTTATACTGTAATGCACCGCATACCGGGCATGCGTTCAGATCCTTGTACGCACCGCGGTAGAGGATGCAGTCATTAGGGCATGCATGTATCTTCTGCACCTCCAATCCTAGAGGGCATACGACCTTCTTTGCTGCATATGTACTGTCGGGCAATTCGTTATCCTTTGGAAGCTTCTTCTTCAATATTTTCATTAGCTTCTCAAATCCTTTGTCTGGCACAGCATTCTCTGCCTTCCACTGCAGCAATTCCAGTATGGTACCGAGCTTTGTGTTGCCATCTTCGCAATTAGGGTACAACCCTTTTTTTGTGATCCTCTAACATGCGATCGAACTTCAGCTTCTCCTTTTGACTTTCGCATTGCGTCCTTGCATCGACAATGACCCGGCGAAGATCATCATCATCGGGCACATCGTCTGGTTCCTCTTGATCTTCAGTAGCATCACCGTATTCAGGCGGCACATAGTTGTCATCGTACTCTTCTTCTTCGCCGTCTTCCATCATAATCCCTATTTCTCCGTGCCTCGTCCAAACATTATAGTGTGGCATGAAACCCTTGTAAAGCAGGTGGGTGTGAAGGATTTTCCGGTCAGAGTAAGACTTCGTATTCCCACATATAGGGCATGGACAACACATAAAACCATTCTGCTTGTTTGCCTCAGCCACTTCGAGAAAATCATGCACGCCCTTAATGTACTCGGAGGTGCGTATGTTACCGTACATCCATTGCCAGTTCATCTGCGTGCATTATATATAATTAAGTGTGTAAAAAATCATTACATAACATCATGAACAGATAACTAAGTGACCAAATTAATAGAAGTTCATCATCACATTAAAACCAAAGTACATACATAGTTCTCATCTTCAAGCGAAAATCATTACAGAACAACATAAAGCTCTGCAGAGCATCTAAATTAATTAAACAATACATTGAAACTATGTAAAACATTTCAATGCGAAAACAAATGCGATCATAATCGCAACCAAGGTAACAACTGATCCAACGGCATAATGATATCAAGCCTAGGTATGAATGGCATATTTTCTAATCTTTCTAATCTTCAAGCGCATTGCATCCATCTTGATCTTGTGATCATCGACGACATCCGCAACATGCAACTCCAATATCATCTTCTCCTCCTCAATTTTTCTTATTTTTTCCTTCAAGAAATTGTTTTCTTCTTCAACTAAATTTAACCTCTCGACAATAGGGTCGGTTGGAATTTCCGGTTCAACAACCACCTAGATAAGGGAGGGCCGACGGGGGCGGATACCAAAACCATCGCACTATATAAGATGCAATAATAAAAGTAAGAAAATAATACAAGTATCTATCTAAACATACAAGTAAGAATATTTTTCCTTTCGGAAAGAAGATAAGAACAAGAGGCTCACCACAGTGGTGCCGGCGATGAGATCGGCGCGGGTGATCGACGGCGGTGAAGACAGGTACGGGGCGTGACGGACCACTAAACCTAGACAAATATTGAGGAAAATGGAGCTTGGAGGTCGAGCTTGGAGAGGAGAAAGCTTAAGTAGTGTGGCTCGGGCATTCCATCGAACACCTTGTGTGCATAGGAGGTGAGCTAGAGCACCACCAAGCCCTCTCCCCCTCGGTTGCCAAAAAAACAGAGCAGTGTGCTTTGCTCTTACGCGAGGGGGTATATATAGGCACCTCATTGGTACCGGTTGGAGCCCCGAACCGGGACCAAAGGGCGGCCTTTAGTCCCGGTTCAAGCCACCAACCGGGACCAATGGTGGTGGGCCAGGAGCGAGGCCCATTGGTCCCGGTTCGTCCCACCAACCGGGACCAAAAGGTCCAGACGAACCGGGACCAATGGCCCACGTGGCCCGGCCGGCCCCCGGGGCTCACGAACCGGGTGCAATGCCACCATTTGTCCCGGTTCTGGATTGAACCGGGACTAATGGACTGACCCGGCCTGGACCAATGCCTGTCCTCTTTTAAGGACGTGTTTGGTTGCCTGCATATAGGCCAACCAAGCCCACACGGGAAGAAAATTGGTTGTTTGGTTACATGCTTCATTGTTTGGCCTGCATAGCACAAAACTTAAAGAACCTTCGGGCCACACTAGTAGAAAAACGACCTTATATTCACCTCATTAGTCCCGGTTCAATTACGGACCGGCACTAATGTGATCATTAGTGTCGGTTCCAACGGGTAGGTGGGCGGCACTCATTAGTCCCGGTTTGTTTCGAACCTCTAGTACCAGTTCGTGCCACGAACCGAGACTAAAGAGGTGGTCGTGGGCTGGTGTCAGGCTGGGGCCCCGCCAACACCTTTAGTCCCGGTTCGTGTCGTAAATCGGGACAAGGGATGCACCTTTAGTCCCGGTTCGTATAACCAACCGGGACTAAAGATGCCTCCATATAAACCCTTCGTCGAGCCCGAGCTCATTTCTCTCTGTTTTGCTCTTTCATTCCTTCCTCTCCTTTGTTCTTCCCCATTGCTCGAGCCCATCCTTCATTTTTGTCAAAATTAGTCAAGATTTGAAGGCCCCCCATCCATCCAAGTGATCACACAGGTTAGCAAATTTGTCCTTTCATCTCTAATTGCTAGATTAGCTCTTCCAATGATCTATAAGTATAGTGATTTGTGGGTTTTAGTTTGGGAGTAATTATATGTGATAGTTTATTTGATTTATATGCAATTTGAGCTCAAATTAACTCTTAATTTGCATATGTAGGTGCGGTTTACTTAGTGCCTTCCCGTCCCCGTCCTAACCACCGTCGATTGCGCGCATCGTCATGTCGCCGGCACCACCTTGATGAGCCTCTTCACCACTAGGAAAATGCTAACCAGTAGCGCTGTTTTTTTTTGCTACCAATAGCACTGGCAGACGCGCTATGCTACGGCGCTACAGCTATTTTTTAGCAGTAGCGCTTGTTTGTCCCAGCGCTACTGGTAACTGAAGATAGCGGTAGCGTTTTTTCTAACCCACGCTACTACTATCCTAAGTACTAGTAGCGTGCACTTTTCCCCCACGCTATTACTAGCTAATTAGGACTAGTAGCGCGCACCTTATGTGCGTATGTCTGGCCGTCTGCTTCTACACTGTTCACAAAAAAAATATCCCCTTTTTTCGAGAATGACTTGTGTGTCCTGTGAGTGCATGAACCTGGACCTAAACCTAACACGCGGCAAAATAAAAGGAAAACAGAGATATTTGTTCGTTGTTCGTTTAACCTGAACAGCTAAAATAGAAAGAAAAACTGACTCTGGCGAACACAAGCAGTAGTGCTGTACTGAAACTAAGCAGCCATGCAGGTGCAGCATACTCAAGTACTATTTTGTAGCACATGAGGGGCTCAAGAAAGATGGAACTCTTCTTTTTAGCATCTACATCAACTAAGAAGGAATAGAGTTCCTTGTGTTACAACACACCGACATTACACAAAGGTTGGCAACCGCGGTAACCCATACCGCTGCCTCGGTTTTGATATTGCAAAGGAGAACGGTCGGAGGGGAAATCCTGCGACGAAAGACGTTCGTTCCATTCAGTGCAAGCTTCAGCAAATGTATCAACTATACCAGGACTCAGTCAGGACCAGGAGGCTCTGGTAGCTCTAGGGAAAGCATTGTTCAGACACTCACATAAGACCCCAATCGTCGCCGAATCACTAGGATGGCAGATTCCAGCGACGGTGACCATCATAGTATAACTAAATGGCAGATTTGTGTAGTTGTTCAACATATAAAAGTGTTAACTAGGTGTACCTGAATATACCAATAGCAATGCCTTTCGCTGAGCAAATGGCAAGTATCATTTGCATTGCTGGACTGGACCAGCTTGTTGTTGTCCCTTGGTAACTGCAATAGTTCACAACAGTCTATACGGGTATAAATTCTTAATCAACAATCGACCAAATTACTGATACGTACATAAGATGCCTGAAATCCAAATACCGAAGCAACAAGAAAACAGAAGCCGTACAAGTCATGATCAAAATTATCTACATTGCCTACCCACAAACTTATATCATTCATATGGACTTGTCAAGCAACAAAACCAGCATCTTTTTCTGTAACTATTATACTGGATCTGCATTTGGGCCATAACTAACATATATAGCGTGGCTTAATTCCTGCAGAAGAACAACACAAAATGCCAATAATAACACAAGTAAAGAAAACTTCCTTGGGTCCTCCAACACAGAAAAACAACTGATTTCACCATCACAGCCACAAAAACCTATGGCATCTCAGAACAAACAATTCATGGCTTGAAGGAAACGCAAAACAATCCATGAGGAAAACTAGTGTGCAATCCAATCAATTTATATAGGATATAGTGGAGTAACATATCTCCATTCTCCAGCAAGTGAAATAACACAGAATCCTCACAGGTCCCAAACATTACATTTCAGTCTAGAACATACTCATGGCAAACTCGCCATTTTCATCAAATCTTGTGGGGTTTGTATGCATTTTGAGATTACTCCGTTTCAATGTTTTAAATAGCGGGCTATGGCATATAGCGGCAACCCTGAAAAACAGCTATAGCGGCAAATTGTACATGAAATCATTTAGCAGCAACATCCTCAAACAGTTATAGTGGAGCTATAGCGGGGCTATAGCCGGCTATTTGAAACTATGCTCTGTTTCCTTGCTTCCCACGGGGATAAATAGTCTACTGAATCTTGTGGGGTTTGTATGAGCATGAATATATTTTTTTGAGGAAAATGAGCATGATTTTCTTTTGGCATTCACAACTTAGGAACTGTGATTTTACATTCGATTAGGAAAATTCAGGACTATGGGAGATGATGTCTACTGAAGAAAAATTAACCACTATTTTGTGCTAAATCTTTATGAACTTGTCTATTATATTAACTTGGTAATCAATTAATGGTTTTCTAGTGATGCTGCAAAAGCTTTATCTCAAAGGCGTTCGGATAGCTCCTTCCCTATACAGGATTTGAACTTAAATCTCCAGAATCAAAGTTGTCAGAAAATATTGCTTTTCGATCCGCATATGATATATATCAACTTATACACTGAAACTTCTGTTCAACAGTTTTCTCACAAGTTTATGAAACTTGCCACGTTATATGTTTTATCTCTTGGGCTTATATAGAAGATGGCTCGAATGCTTCATCAAAGAACAAAAAAATCTTGTCAATGGGGGCATGTATAAGGAGGTACTAGAACTGTTGATGATGGCCAAGGTATGCTGCCTTATGTGATCGTTATTGTCCCACTGGAAGTAGCATGTGCATCTTTTAAAGAGCTATAGATTGAGGAAAAGTAGTTGCGCGGTTTCTAAATGTCCCAAGAGAGGTTAAATTGTTTGATAACTTTATGCATTTACAAAAATGTGAATGAGATTGATATTCATATCATCAATGAACCTGCATCTAGGAACGTTAGAAGAAAATGTGAAGGTAAAATACTAATTATTTGATTTTTGATGGATTTTACGTGTTTACTGATAATGTTTCACATATACATATGTTAAACATTATTTCCATGCTTATATTAAGGGGCCCCAAATTCCAGTCTCGGCCTAGGCCCCTAAAATCTCAGGACCGGCCCTGTTTACAACGGGTTTTCCAGGTTTCTCTGATTTTCTATCTTTTTTGTTTTTATTTTTCTTTTTGTTTCTTTTTTCCTTTTTGGTTTTTATTTTTTATTTTTTCTTCGGTTTTCTCTGCTTTCTTTGTTTTTTTTAATTATGTTTTTTCTTATTCTTCTTTTTTGGTTTTCTCGGTTTTCTTCGCGTCTTTCGAAGCAAGTCTATATTTATTATATGTATACACGTTTAACACTTTCCAAATACATGATTATCTTTTTACAATATACGTTTTGATGCCTATTCCATTTTTTTCATAAACATTATGCATTTTTATACATCAAGAAATTTTTATATATGTTTATCATATAAAAATAAATGATTAAGCTTTAAAAAAGTATGTTTTGATGTCTACTCTTTTTCATATAGATTGTACATTTTTCTTACATAATAGTAACATTCTTTTATATTCATTAAACATTTTTCCAATAATTCATTAATATTTTATCAGATATATGTTTTGCTGTCTACTTTTTTTATATAGATTGTACAATTTTTGCAAACATAGCAAACATTTTTCTTATACACGTGTAACATTTTTCAAGTACATGATTACCATTTTTTAGATATATATTTTAATGTCTACCTTTTTCAAACTTTAATATTTTTTTCAGAGAAATTTTTTGATGCCGTTTTCTTCATACGTAATGTGCATATCTCCTATACATCAGGAACATTTCTATACACATTCAACATTTATCAAATACATGATTAACATTTTTTTTAAATATATATTTTATGTTTACGTTTTTTCATATACACCATGGGCATTTTATCTATACATTAGAAACATTTTTTTACACGTTTAACATCTGTTCATATATTTGTTTTGATGTCTCATACACATCACCATTTTTTTTATTCATCGGGAACATTTTTCTATACTTGTTAAAACTTTTTTAATGCATGATTAACATTTATTCAAAATTTATTTCAAGTGATTTTGAGAATTCACATATATATATTTATATATTTCGAAATATAAACATAAAAGTAAAAATTTGAAAGCAAAAACCGAAAACGAATGTGAAAAAATGAGCGCTTAAGGCGTGTGGACCTCCAGCGCACTGGGCCAGCACATTGTCGCTCGTTTCAGGCGAGTGTTTGTTTTGTCTCACACTGAGCGAGAGATAGATAGGCTTGTCCCAAAAAAAAAACGAAGCGACACATAGTCGCGCCCAACTTTGGCTTATGTTTATTAAAATAGAACTTTGGGCTTATGTGATGTATGAGCGTCTGCGTTTGTATTGTGTTAAAAAAAACAAGTATCCACCTCTTAAAAAAACAAGTATCCGATATTTTTTCAAGAATGACTTGTGTGTCCCGTGAGTGTGTGAACCTGGATCTGAACCTAACACGCAGCAAAAGAACAGAAAAACTGAGAAATTTGTGGTCTTTTATTGAGTACATGAACCTGAACAACTCAAAAAAAAAAAAAACTGACTCTGGCGAACACAAGCAGTAGTGCAGTACTCAAACTAAGCAGCCATGCAGGTGCAGCATACTGAAGTGTAATGTAGCGCATAAGGGGCTCAAGAAAGATGGAAGTTTTTTTTTTTCAAACGGAGGCAAACGATTTGCCTCATATATTAATTAAGAAGCCATGAAGTTTCTTGTGATAGAACAGACCAACATTACAGAAGACCAACATTGACTGAATATACCAATACAAATTGCATTTCTGGACTGGACTAGTTTGTTGTTGTCCCTTGGTAACTGCAACAGTGCACAACAGTATATACGGGTACAAATTCTTAACCAACAACAATAAAGCTTGGCAACAATCGACCAAATGACTGAAATCAAGATGCCAATGATCAAAATCATCTAGAGCGCCTGTCCACTTCGTGTTGTAGATATGTTATGCAACAAAACGAGTATCTTCTTCAACAAACTATTAAACAGGATCTGTAAGATAAAACATTTGGGACCAAAACTAACATATATAGCATGGCTTACAACCTGCTGAAGAACAACACGAAATGACAATAGCAAAGTAAAACAACTTACTTAGACCCTCCACCAACCCAGAAGAACAACTGGTTTCACCATAACAACCACAAAAACCATAGACATATGGCATCTCAGAACAAACAATGCATGGCTTCAAGGAAATGCAAAGCAATCCAGGAGGAAAAATAGTGTACAATCAATTTATATAGGATATAAGGGAGCAACATATCTCCATTCTCCAGCAAGTGAAACAACACATAATTCTCAGAGGTCCCAAACATTACATTTCAGTCTAGAACATACTCATGGCAAACTCGATTACTGAACACAGACGCTGCTAAATCCAACATTCACGCTACTGGTAAAGGCATGATCTGGCTTGATGCTTCTTAAACCTCCTGGACGTTCAAACCTGCAGCCAAAACATCAGCGCAGTTAGCTAGTGTTAACAACAATGGCTGGCTGTGGGATTTGAGCAACAGTAGGCACAAGAGATAATTGAAGACCTACTATGCGCAGTTATAGTCATAATGATTATATAAGATGTAAGAAATGAATGAGTAAATTGAAGACCTACTATGCGCAATTTAAGCACACCTACCGAATGTAGTCATGCACAAAATTAAATATTTTTAACCAGACATAGTAGTAGATAGTATGATATTGACGAGGCTATGTCATAACTTCTCTCATCTCTGGACAAGTAATACAACAAATTTTATTCTAGGGAATCCCCAACGAAAAATGTACATTATTCCCCATTATATAGACCTGACCAAGTGTTAACTGATCTGTGCATTCCTATTGCGAAGTAGTGCAATAACAATGCAGAGGAACAAGTAGCTGGTGGCAAGCTGGCCACTGCTGAGATAGTGACCAGCACAGTAGTGATATGTGAAATCAGGCATGCCAAGGTGCAATTGTGTATAGGTTCGTTGCAGAAAAACCAATTGTTCGCATCGCTATGGTTATCATTCCAGATTTACTGCTCGTAGGTGCTTTGATGTGCGCAACGATTCAGAACAGCTAATCAAAGAACAAAGATGGAGCTCGTCGAGCAGGACAAGAAGGTAGGAGCGGACCTGGGGGGAGGGACTGCTTGAGCTTGTTGGCCTTGTCGGTGTCGTGGACGCAGAGGGTGTAGAGGTACCTGGAGCAGCGCACCTTGAACTTGACGGCGTCCTTGGTCCTCTTGATCCGCACCGACCGCGCGTCCTTCCGCCGCGCCGTCAGCAGGAAGTCCTTTATCTCGTGGATCTGCTTCGGCTGCACCCCAAGAATTCGCTCGTTACCACATCACCATGCGCCACGGAAGAAAGGGAGACACGCAAATCGTCGGAGGACGGAGACTCACCATGGTCCACGGCGGTGGTCGCCTGCGCAAATCCTAGGGGGCGACGGCGGCGGCGGCGGCGGCGGCGGGGAAGGAGCAGAGGGGGGAGGAGAAGATAACACGGTGATGCCTGGCGAGCGAATTTATACCTAGACTAGAGAAACCTCGGGCCATCAGGCCGTTGTATCGATGGGCCAGGCCCGCGCCGGCCCAAACAAGGGAATCGATGACTATTTCTTACACGGGACGGCCCGCTAGGGGGGATTTGATGATAACCCCCCCAGTTCATGTCACTTGACCCCACATGTCAGTGACACAAAGGGGGGGTTATGATCAAAGTGACATGAATTGGGGGGGTTATCATCAATTATTCCCCCGTATAGAGGGAATGCAGCAGTGAGGTTCTTTCGGTTTGGGAACATTCCATAAGCTTCCTTCGCTTGGTTCCTTCTCCTGTTTATTTTTAGTTTATTTATTCGGTTTTCTGTTTATTTTTTTCTTTTCATTTTTAAAAAAGTTTTGATAAAGGATGTCTAGATATGCCCTAAGTATTGCACATCGGGCACATCTAAGTTCTATGTCATTGGTTTTACATGAAGATTCGTGTGGATTTTTTGTTTTATGTTTGATTGAATCACTTATATGTGCAATCACTAGGTCAACCTAGATGTGCTCTAGACAAGACCCTTTTCAAAACAAATCGTGAAATTTCTAATTTTGAACTATTTTTAAAAGTCGTGCATATTTTTAGAATTCATAAAGTTTTTTTTCCAAATTCAATAAGTTTTTCAGATTCGTTGACTTTTTCCAAATTGAAATTTTTTATTCTAACTTTTAAAAAATTTACAATCTTTATTCAAAATCACCAACTTTTTCGAGTGAACCAAAAAATTTAGTTGTTTTATCCAAAGACAAGTATCCGCAGGCAAAGCAAAGTACAACAAGCAGAGGCGTGTGAAACAAGCAAGCACAGACCGTAAAAGCTTACTGGGCTCGACCCATGTGCTCCCTGTGCAATATGCAGCACATCGGCGCTGAAGGCACTGATTAGGAGCTCTCGTGTTCTCTTCATTGCTAGAAAATGGGCCATAATCTGTGTGTGCGGTCGGACTGGCAGTGAATAACCACAAGAATTAAGCCATGAAATTATAGTTAGTTAGTTAATTTGTTTGTGCGTCGCAAGGGAATATGTATTTTGGTGGTTCAATCCTGACTTGAAAGATGCATCACACACATGACATTGGCTACACATAATTTCATCAACATAGTAAACTTTAGAAAAAAAATATCAAAGGTCTACTCTTCATCATTGGGAAATTTTTTGTTTTCTTACTTTACTAGTGTGTGGATCGGCGTTGAATGGAACCACATCCGATTGAAGTTGCAACTTTCTTGTTACATTGACTATGCTTTTTTCAGCTAAGTTTGACTCTGGACTGAAAAAGGCGAACCGTATGCTTCACATACGTTGCACATGATTTGCATCAACATAGCAACCAGTGGAAACAAATAATATCAAAGGTTAGGCATAGAACTAACTGAACTTAGTGGAATTTGTAATCTTGCATCAGTCTAGTCTTTCATCGTTGCTCGTTGGTGAAATAATATACGCCATAATGGACAAGGTTTCACCTTCATGCAGGGGTTGGCACCTTCCCATGCAAAATTTTGGGGCTGCTCCTCCACTTCAAAAAATTTGGAGCTCTACTCTCTTATTGATAAAGGAGGCTCTAGGCTTAAAGGTTGGAGAGGTGAGTTCTTCAATATGGACGGAAGAATTCTCTTGCCAAATATGTGCTCTCAATCATCGAGGTTCTTCATATGACTATCTTTCCCCCCAGTAAGTGTGTGAGAGAAAAATTCAATAAAGTGTAGTTGCCTTCATTTTGGAGTGGTGAGGACGGTCACCACTATCTCGTTAGTTGGTCGGTCGTCTATCACCCGCGTGAGCTTGGAGGGCTCTGGGTGCTTGGTTCAGAGCGCTTTAGGAGGGCACTCCATCTCCGTTGGTCATGGCTTGTAGTGGACCACTTCGGAGAGACCATGGAACGGTTCGGATCTGCTATGTGATTAGGTTGACAGGGAGCCCTTTTGTATATCTACCAAGTTTGTGGTTGGCAATGGGGTTCGGGTAAGTTTTGGCATGATCGTTGTCTTGATGGCACTACTCTAAAAGATATAGTCCCATCCTTGTTTTGGCTTGCGAGGGAAAAGCGTATCTATGTCATCCGTACAATAGTTCGATGTGATCCTTTCGGAACTTTTCACTACCACTGCCCAAATTCATGAGTTCATTGTCACTTGGGATGCCTAGCAAGCGGTGCACCTGGTCCCCCTCACACGGGACTCGATCTCTTGGACAGCCTCAACCTATGAGAGTTACTCTGATACCCTCTGCTTATAGGCTTCAATTTGAGGGCTTGACACCAACTTTCGATGCTCGCAAGGTCTAAGAGGCTAGAGCAGAGTCGAAGTGTAAGCTTTTGCTTGACTTCTCTATCTGAAAACCCTCAGCGGCGATTGATGAAGCCATGTACCTGGGGTAGGGTCATGGACCTGTGCAAACTACCCTACCCAAGGACATCTCTAGAAGAAACCACCTATCAATCGACTCAGAAGTGTTCCACTCGACGGACTCGAGGACACTCGACCATGAAGCCAACCACTCGACCACGAAGCCGACCACTCGACAGCCAGGAGATCTAAAGACACTCTGCACGCTAACGGTCGGTCATTAAGTAGCTTTTATGGTCATCACAGCACTTTATGTATGGCGTTACCAATAACGCCCAACCTTAATGTATCTTAAACCCTGCATAACTGAGGGTCGGAGGGGTCTGGCGGACTCTATATAAGCGACCCCCCCTCCTCAGTGTAAAGGATTCGCACCCCTGTAACTCATACGCACATAATCCAGTCGACCGCCTCTAGGCTCCGAGACGTAGGGCTGTTACTTCCTCCGAGAAGGGCCTGAACTCGTAAATCTCTTGCGTATACAACTACTCCATAGCTAGGATCTTGCCTCTCCATTAGTACCCCCTACACTACTGTCAGACTTAGAACCACGACAGTTGGCGCCCACCGTGGGTCAGGTGTCTTAGCGACTTATTGGAGAAGTTGCAATTTTTCCTGATCTCCTTGATCATGGTTTCAAGCGGAGTTTTGGTTGACGGCCGCGAGATCCGTCTCGGCGTGCTCACGTTCGTCGCCGACGACTCTGCTTGGCTTCAGGAGGCTCCGCTCGACATCGACGCGCTCCCAGTCCGCGGAGCGACGCACTTTCGCGCATGCGTCCACGGTGTCCTCCTGCGGCAACCGTCGACCCAGTATCGATCGGTTGTTGTGTCATCCTCCCTCCCTGCTTCTCGCCGGCGCAAGCGCTCCGGTCGGTCGAGGCTTCAGCGGTGGGTGAGGCACGCGGTGGCCCGCCAGTCGGCCACCCCCCAAGTTGCGGCAATCGAGCCCGACGAATCTCTCTACGGCCTGTTCGACCTGTCAACTGGCTCCGCAGAGACTGCATCCGAGTGCGACAGCAGTCAACCAGCGGCGGAGGTTCTGATGGTCGATGGACCACGCGGTCCTCCCAGTTTTCCCGGCACCGAAGGAGGCGACGGCGGAGGCGATCCGTCGCATGCCCACGAGGAGTATCTCCCCGAGCCCCTCAATTCGCTGCATAGGGAAGATCTTCGCAGCCGGAACATGGATGCGCTACACACTCCTATCGTTGGAGAAACCCCTGAGGCTCGTGCCTTAGAGGACGCGCGCTTGGCCAACTTGGCTGAGCACACTCGACTGGAGAACCTTCAGCGAGCACTCGACGAGCGTGCACAGCAACGGGTTCCGGACTCTAGTCGATGTCAGCTCTTTCCACCACCGACTCAGGTATATCAAACTCCGATTCAGAATTTAGCAGCTGCGGCCCGTATAGCAGAGTCAATTCAGCCTTCCCAGTCAGAGGCTGGCAGAGGCTTGATGCAGATCAGAGATTTACTCCGGGCAGCAGGAGATCAAAATTCAGCTGTATCGCAGTCACGGAACAGGATTCACAGCAGATCCGTAGCTGCAAATACAGTTCAGTCGGCCCACAGCCCCAGATCGCCCCCGAGGCGTGAGGGACATGGGGACCGGCACGATTAGTACAAGAACCGTGAGCAGTATGATCACCGATTCGATCGCGATGATCGACGTCGAGTGCCCACCCCTCCCCCAAGGGGTGGATCGTACGCGCCTCGGCAAGAGGATGATAGACGCCAACACAGTGTTGGGCGAAGGATTCCAGTCGACCCCAGGGAACCAGGCTTTGATGCGAGATCCATTATCGTTTAAGGTTTGGTCGACAGGAACAGAGCTCACCGAGAGGGTCACGACAGAGATGTACCCACCAGCTGCAGAGTGCATGTCTCAGGACTAGAGTGTTTTAGCAGAGCCATCAGGGCCGCGGTGATTCGTCCCAACTTCAGGTTGGCGACTGGAGTTAGTAAGTTCACTGGTGAGTCCAAGCCTGATACTTGGCTTGAGGACTACCGAGTGGCTGTTCAGATCGGTGGCGGCAATGATGAGGTGGCCATGAAGCATCTGCCTCTTATGTTGGAGGGCTCGGCCAGAGCATGGCTGAATTAGTTAGCACCCAACAACATTTACACCTGGGAAGATCTTTCCCGAGTGTTTGTCAGAATGTTTGAAGGAACTTGCAAGCGACCAGCACGACTGACAGAGCTGCAAACTTGTGTACAGAAGCCGAATGAGACTTTGAGAGATTACATCCAGAGATGGATCACATTGCATCACACGGTAGAGAATGTATCTGATCACCAGGCAGTCTGTGCCTTCAAGGAAGGCGTTAAGTACAGAGAGCTGAACCTGAAATTCGGACGAACCGGAGACATGTCTCTGAGTCGAATGATGGAGATAGCCACCAAGTATGCCAATGGTGAATAAGAGGATCGGCTCCGGAGTGGCAAGCACAAGTCAGTCGCCCACGAAACCGGAGGAGGGAACTCCAGTCGGAAGCAAAAACGGAAAGCCGAGCCAGCTGCTCCCGGAGAAGCCTTAGCTGTGACTCAAAGAAAGTTTAAAGGGAAGCCCAAAGGGCCTTGGAACCCTAAGAAGGTGAAAGACAAGGAGGGAAATGACGTGATGGATTTGCCATGTCACATCCACACGAAGAAAGATGAAGAGGGTAACTTCATTTACCCAAAACATACCACTCGACAGTGTCGGCTCTTGATCCAGCAATTCCAGGGGAAACAACCCAAAGATAAGGAGAAGGAGTCGGACAAAGTTGAGGACAAAGAGGATAGTGATGATGGATATCCCCAGGTCAATTCCACCCTGATGATTTTTGCTGACGTTGAAAGCAAAAGTCGACTGAAAGTTATCAATCGGGAAGTGAATATGGTTGCTCCGACAACACCCAATTATCTGAAATGGTCTCAGACTACCATCACGTTCGACCAGTCTGATCACCCGACACACATAGCCACCCCTGGGAGGCAAGCTCTGGTGGTCGACCCAGTTGTCGAAGGCACTCGACTGACTAAAGTGCTGATGGATGGTGGCAGTAGCTTGAATATACTGTACGCAGAGACACTGAAAGGGATGGGCATTCCGATGTCCAGACTCAGTACCAGCAACATGAGTTTCTATGGAGTCATTCCTGGCAAGAAGGCCGCATCACTCAGCCAGATTGCTCTTGGTGTAGTTTTTGGTGATTCCAAAAATTTCCGCAAAGAAAAGTTGACGTTTGAGGTTGTGGGTTTCCAGAGTGCCTATCACGCTATTTTGGGCAGGCCAGCTTATGCACATTTTATGGCTCGACCATGTTATGTGTACCTCAAATTGAAGATGCCTGGCCCTAAGGGTGTGATCACTGTTACTGGCAATCGCAAGAAGGCGGAAGAGTGCTTTCAGAAAGGCTCAAAGATCGCCGATGCTCAGATGGTAGCAGAAGAGTGGCAGGAACACCAGAAAAATGCAGACCCGAGTGATTTGTTGCGAGCTAAGAAGCCCGCCACGGAATCAGCGTTTCAGTCGTCCGGTGAGACAAAACCGGTTCACATTCACCCGACCGATCCCAATGCTGCTCCGACTAATATCTCCACAACACTCGACCCCAAATAGGAAGAAGCGCTCATCCAGTTCCTCCGTGAGAACTGGGACATCTTCGCATGGAAACCTTCTGACATGCCGGGTGTTCCCAGGGGGCTGGCTGAGCACCGTCTATGAGTCGACTCAAAGGCGAAACCTGTCAAAGAACATCTGCGACGGTCCGCCGTCCAGAAAAGGAAGGCCATTGGCGAGGAGGTGGCTCGGCTCTTAGCAGCAGAGTTTATCCGTGAAATTTACCACTCCGAGTGGCTCGCCAATGTTGTCATGGTCCCGAAGAAGCACAAGTCACTTCGCATGTGCATTGACTTTAAACATATCAATCGGGCCTGCCCGAAAGATCATTTTCCTCTCCCCCGCATCGACCAAATAGTCGACTCAACTGCGGGGTGTGAGTGACTGTCTTTCTTAGATGCCTATTCCGGGTACCATCAGATCCGTCTGTATGGACCCGATGAGATCAAAACAGCTTTCATCACCCCATTCGGGTGCTTCTGTTATGTCACCATGCCATTTGGCCTCAAAAATGCTGGAGCCACATTCATGAGGATGATTCAGAAGTGTTTGCTCACTCAAATCAGTCGGAATGTGGAAGCATACATGGATGATATTGTGGTCAAGTCACGGAAAGGTTCCGACCTGCTGACTGACCTCGCTGAAACATTTGACAACCTCAAGAGGTATGATATCAAACTTAATCCATCAAAATGCACATTCGGAGTTCCTGGCGGAAAATTACTCGGTTTTCTCATTTCCGAACGAGGAATCGACGCAAATCCAGAGAAAGTAGGCACTATACTCCAAATGAAACGACCTGTGCGTGTGCACGATATTCAGAAGCTTACTGGTTGCTTGGCCGCTTTAAGTCGATTCATCTCTCGTCTCAGTGAAAAGGCATTGCCTCTTTACTGACTGATGAAGAAGTCAGACAAGTTCGAGTGGACTCCTGAAGCTGATGCAGCGTTTGCAGAGCTAAAAGCCTTGCTTTCCACCCAGCTGGTGCTTGCTGCCCCGATTAGCAAAGAGCCTTTGCTGCTTTACATTGCAGCCACATGACAAGTCGTCAGTACAGTACTTATGGTCGAGCGGGATAAGAAGGAAAAGCCTTCAAAGTACAGCGCCCAGTGTATTATATTTCTGAAGTTCTGACCCCATCAAAGCAAAGATACCCTCACTATCAGAAGCTTGTATATGGGATTTATATGACCACGAAGAAAGTTGCTCATTACTTCTCTGACCATACCATTACAGTCATCAGCGACGCCCCATTGTCAGAGATTCTGCACAACAGAGATGCAATTGGTTGAGTGGCAAAATGGGCGATTGAACTCGTTCCCCTAGATATCAGATTTGAGGCAAAGAAAGCTATCAAGTCCCAAGCAATAGCAGATTTCCTCGCCGAGTGGACTGAACAGCAACTGCCGACCCAAGTTCACTCGGCGCACTGGACCATGTTCTTTGATGGCTCTAAGATGCTGAATGGTTCCGGCGCTGGGGTAGTGTTGGTTTCCCCCTGAGGAGATAAGCTCAGATATGTACTCCAGATTCACTTTGATTCCTCCAACAACGAAGCAGAATACGAAGCACTTTTTTATGGGTTGCGTATGGCCATTTCACTCAGCGTCCGTCGCCTCATGGTCTACGGCGACTCGGATTTGGTGGTTAACCAAGTGATGAAGGAGTGGGACGTCAGAAGCCCAGCCATGACTGGTTACTGCAACGCAGTAAGAAAGCTGGAGAAGAAATTCGAGGGGTTAGAGCTTCATCATATACCCCGACTGAAAAATCAAGCAGCTGATGACTTGGCAAAGATAGGTTCCAAGAGAGAAGCCATTCCCAGTGGTGTGTTTTTGGAACATATCCACGCATCATCAGTTCAAGAGGATCCTTTCACCGAAGAAGCCCCGCAGCCAAAAAGTGCCACGGATCCGACTGAAGTCGAGGTCCCAGCCATGGTCGACCTGATCATGGAAGTTTTGGTTATCACTCCCGACTGGACAGTGCCGTACATCGCGTATATCCTAAGGCAAGAGCTCCCAGGGAATGAAGAAGAGGCTCGATAGATCGTCCGTCGATCCAAAGCCTTTACAGTGATGAAGGGACAGTTGTACAGAGAAAGCGCGACTGGAGCCAGTCAGAAATGTATAACGCTAGAAGAGGGTCGGATAATTCTTAATGACATCTACTCGGGGACCTGTGGCCATCATGCATCCTGTCGGACTATTGTGGCCAAAGCATACCGAGCGGGTTTTTACTGGCCCAGAGCAAATGAAATGGCGAAAGAGATAGTCGACAAGTGTGAAGGGTGTCAGTTCTACTCCAACATGTCGCACAAGCCCGCCTCATCCCTGAAGACCATTCCAATCATCTGGCCCTTCGTTGTTTGGGGATTAGATATGGTTGGACCACTGAGAACTGGCAGGAGCGGCTTCACCCATGTACTGGTGGCAGTCGACAAGTTCACCAAGTGGATCGAAGCCAAGCCTATCAAGAATCTTGATGCCGGCACTGCTATCAGCTTCATCAGAGAGTTGATATTCAGATATGGAGTCCCGCATAGCATCATCACTGATAATGGGTCAAACTTCAATTCCGACCAATTCAAAGCCTTTTGCGCTTCTCAAGGCACACGAGTCGACTACGCTTCATCGCCCACCCCCAGTCGAATGGACAAGCAGAAAGAGCAAACAGCCTAATTCTCAAAGGGCTGAAACCCCGGTTGATGCGTGATCTCAAACACGCAGCTGGCGCGTGGGTCGATGAACTTCCGTCAGTTCTTTGGGGATTGAGGACTACTCCTAATCGGTCGACTGGGAGAACTTCGTTCTTTCTGGTCTATGGAGCTGAAGCAGTTCTTCCAAGTGACCTGCTTCACAATGCACCCCGAGTTGAGCTCTACTCTGAAGATGAAGCAGAACAAGCCCGGCAGGACGCAGTCGACCTTCTGGAACAAGAAAGAGAGATGGCCATGATCCGATTGACCATATATCAGCAAGACTTGCATCGATTCCATGCCAGAAACGTGAAGAGTTGAGCCTTCCAAGAAGGAGACTTGGTCCTCCGAGTGGACCAACAGAAGCCACACAAACTCGCCCATACTTGGGAAGGCCCCTTCATCGTCACCAAAGTTCTCCACAATGGAGCATATCGTCTTTACAATGTCGATCGCCGGATTGATGAGCCACGAGCTTGGAATGCGGATCTGCTCCGCCCCTTTTACACTTAAGTACTCACTCAGATGAGATGTAATAAAAGTACTCCTGTAGTTTGTTTATCAAAGACAAAAGTGTTATAATTTTCCCATTAATTGTTGTTGCTTTTGTTTATGTAAGAAATCCCCTAGTGGGTGGCTTAGCTACGAATCTGTTTCGCCTAAGTTTGTAAAAAAAAATCCTACCGAGTGATGAGCAAGCCTTTCACTCGGAGGCTTAGCTGCGAACCTGTTTCGCCTAAGTATTTGAAATCCTACCGAGTGGAGAGTCTACCTCCCACTCGGAGGCTTAGCTGCAGCCCAGTGCTCGCCTAAGTTTGAAAAATCCTACCGAGTGGAGAGTCTGCCTCCCACTCGGAGGCTTAGCTGCAGCCCAGTGCTCGCATAAGTTTGAAAAATCCTACCGAGTGGAGAGTCTGCCTCCCACTCGCACTAGTAGAAAAAGGGCCTACAGTCCCGGTTGGTGAGGGCCTTTAGTCCCGGTTCATGAACCGGGACTAAAGGTTCGGTACTAATGCCCTGACCCTTTAGTCCCGGTTCAATCCAGAACCGGGACAGATGGGCCTCCACGTGGCCTGTCGCTGAGCCCAGGCAGGAGGGCCTTTGGTCCCGGTTGGTGGTACCAACCGGGACCAATAGGCATCCATGCGTCAGCATTTCTGTGGTTGGGGTTTTTGTTTTTTTT
>NC_041385.1:840785515-840790611 GCF_002162155.2 Triticum dicoccoides
GGGGGTTTTGGGGGGTTAATTTAGGTGTTTCATATATTGTGCTATAGCTAGCTAATTAATAGAGAGAAGTGTCCTCTCTTTTGTCCGTGCTTGGTCGACACTACGTACCATACATACATACGTATAGAGAGGACTAGCTAGACACGCTAGCTAGCTAGTAAGCAAACAGAAGATCGTCATGAACATATATGCATACAGAGAGAAGTGATATCGACCACCTCTCCTTCTCCGAGAGATTGGTCGAACAAACAAGTTCTCGTATATCTATCCGACACTACTGGCTACATATATACAATAATTATCTTTTACAAATATATAATCTCCTAAAATACGGACGCGTGGTCCACATAGTATTCTCCGTCTTCAGCGATCACGTGGTCAAGAAAGAATGCCGCCAATTCCTCTTGAATTGCTCGCATGCGATCTGGTGCTAGGAGTTCATCCCGCATCCGAAACATCTAATTTTAAGAAGGGGGTCAATACATATATATATATATATGAATGAATGAAACTCAACACAAATGATGGTAATACAATAAAATTGTGAATATTGTTATTTACGCACTTCATATTGTTTGTCGGAGTAGCCCCGCTCACAGGTCGTGTGGCGGATGGACTCGCAAATGTAGTATCCACAGAAATCATTCCCTTGTTCCTGCCACAACCACTTTACAAGAAATAGAGGTCAATCAAACTGATAATTAGCAAGCATGCTAAATGGTATTGATGAAACTAGCGCTTGAATCACTATGAGATGCCTGGAATATGCTACTATATAGTACTTACTTTCGGGTGCCTAAATTGCAGCTTCTTCGGTAGTCCCGGAGCTTTTTTGGTGAATTTTCTCCAAGCCCTGCCATACAAAGAAAACAATTACTTGATATCAGAAATGAACAAAGTTGCTGATATGGTGGATAATGATTGATTTAACTTACTTCTCGAGCATTTCAGTCATGTCCGCATACTCCTTGGGATCTTTTCGCTTGGAGTCTAAGACAGTTACTACTCCCTTCTCAAGCTTAATCTCTAGGAGAATATAGTGGTAGCTGCGCACACATGCATAACTCATCAATATTACATTACTATAACCTGGACTAATAAGGAAACCGAATATGCCACAAGACAGTAACACTCACTTGAAGTTGTAAGGAAAGAGTATTATATCTTTGTGTTCATTTATTTCCAACGATCGTAGCAAGTTGGCCTCGGTTTCTTGGGCACGATATTGAACCTCAGTTGCATCTATGAGATACGTGTTAATGAACCCAATATCTCGCACTTGTCTTTTCTTCAATTCGGCGATCTTCAATCTGCATAATATAGTGAGGATAATTATAAATACATGCAAATGAAAGGGCTGAGTTATATAGAGAGACTTAATGACGGAAGTAGTACTACTTACAGACAGTAGGAGGTGACCGTTGCTTTATCGATGGCCAATTGATTGAAAAACTGATAGAACTCCTCAAATGGAATAGGCAACAGTTCAATTCCAAGGAGGTCATGCTCCTTTTTAACTCTCATATACAAAGTATTCCTCCCCTCAGACTCTTTGCAGGTTTTCATGTACCAATCATGCAATCTTCGCATCATCGTTGATAGAGAACTTTCATCTTTGACGAGAGGCTTCCCGTACTCGTATCTTTGTATCTGCACCTCCAAGATATCATAATGTACATCGTCGGGCAGGTAATTTGCAGGATTGCCATAACCGGGCACCATCCTCGGATCGACGATGTCGCTAGCAGGCACCTTGAGCGGGGGGCACGATTGCTTCGCTTGTTCGCCGAGCTGGGCAATTTGTTTCCCAGCTCGTCGTTCTTTCATCCTTTGATCACTTTTAGTACTTCCCGACCTCTCCGCTTCGGCATATGCCTTTCCAATAATGCGCTCATAGTTGCCTTTCGACGGAGACTTGGGTGGTTTTGTCAGGGCAGCCAGAGTGCGCTTCCCTTTCACCGGATCTACCTTCTCCTCTGGAGGTGGATGTCTCTTTGCTTTCAACCCTTGAAACCAGTCATCCAGTTTGGTCTGCAGGATCTTCGCGTTTTCCTCCTCGCTCCTCTCGTACGGTAACTTCTCTGGAGTCTTCAGAGAAGGACCGAATCTGTATCTCCTCCCGCCTTTGGCTGTACTGCTAGACGCCGGCAGAGTAGACAGAGCGGATGTCTTCTTTCCTTGCTTACGAGGTGGAGGAGAAGGACTGCGACGCGCCGTAGAAGCCGGAGCGGCGGCGGGTCTCTTCCGCCCTTGCTGACGAGGCGGAGAAGGAGGAGGCTGGCTGCTCGGGCGCGCCGGCGCAGGCGGAGAAGGAGGCGGAGTGCCGCCACGTGCCGGAGAAGGAGCGGGCCGAGTGCCCTGATCGTCACTCGCCGGTGGAGGAGGCGGAGTGCCCTGACTCGCCGGAGGAGGAGGAGGAGGCGGAGGCGTCCAGCTCGGAAGGTTGATGAGATCCTTCCGCCATAGGCATGGAGTCTTCAGAGCAGAACCCAGCCGATACTCCCCTTCACCGGTAGGGTGGTCAAGCCGGAGGTCCTCAAATCCCTCCGTTATTTCATTGACCATCACCTTAGCATATCCTTCTGGAATCGGCCGGCAGTGAAAAGTTGAGTCGGGTTTAGTAGGATAAACAGAGCCAACAGCCGCCTTGACCTTCAAATTGCTCCATTGCGCCATAAGGTGGCAATTTTCAGCATCCGTGATAGCATCCACGGGATAGCTGGCAGGAGCCGTCAAGGCATGCTCTGGCTGAAGCAGCTCGGTGGAAGCCACGCTGCTTTTCCGCTGAGATGGCAGGGTAGCTTCGGGGGAAGCTTCGGCAGGTCGTTTGCTGCGATCTGCTTCTCGTTCCTCTAGCCCCATTACCCTTTCGTGCAGCGACTGCAGTTGGCTCTGCTCCAGTTTCTTCCTCCTCTCGTGGGTTTTGTAACCCCCTGCGTCCGGAAATCTAGCCTTCCACGAAACGGAGCCTGGCGTGCCTCGTGTCCGTCCAGGGTGCTCAGGATTGCCGAGGGCCATTGTGAGCTCGTCCTTCTCCCTGTCTGGAACGAACGTCCCTTGCTGTGCTGCTTCGATATATTGCTGATGCTTCTTGACTGGTATGTCCAATTGTTCCTCCGTCCAAATGCACTTCCCTGTTATAGGGTCCAAGGATCCGCCGGCCCCAAAGAACCAAGTCCGGCAACGTTCTGGCCAGTTCATTGTCTCTGGTTCGATCCCTTTATCAAGCAGATCATTCTCAGCCTTGGCCCACTTAGGCTGGGCTACGAGGGAGCCACCTGACCCCGTGCGATGGTGAAGCTTCTTCTTCTCAGCATTTCTCTTGTTTGTCGCCGACATTTTTTTACTCTTTTCCGATGTCTTGTGGGCCACAAATGCGGGCCAGTCATCTCTGATCTTCTCATATTTGCCAATGAATTCTGGTGTCTCATTTTTTTCGACATACCTATTGAGGTCTTTCTTCCAATTCCTGAATAGGTCTGCCATCTTCCTTAGAGCAAAAGACTTGATTAATGGCTCTATAACTGGCTTCTCCGGATCATCCTCCGGCGGTAGGGTGAAATTTGACTTCAGCTCAGTCCAAAGATTCTCTTTCTGCATCTCATTGACATAAGACACCTCAGGGTCTTCGTTCTTAGGCTTATACCATTGCTGGATGCTGATCGGGATCTTGTCCCTAACCAGAACCCCACACTGAGCAACAAATGCCTTCTTTGTCCGGTAGGGTTCAATCGGTTGGCCGTCGCGCGCGATTTGTATGATCTCAAACTTTTCATCCGAGCTCAACTTTTTCTTCGGGCCTCGTCTCTTTACCGAAGTTGTGCTTGATCTGGAGGGCTAGAAAAAAGAACAAAGACGAGAGTTAATTAATATGTGTACATACCAAAACAATGAATGCATCAATTAGCTAGTCAGCACAGGCTTAACTAATATATATACCTGGCCGGACTCGGTTTGGTGATCACCGGAGCCGTCCTCACGGTCTACTTATTCACCCTCTCCTTCTTGCACCGGCATTGGGTCATCGGAGCCATGTAAATCAATGAGGAGAGGGCTAGCTGCTTCTTCACCCTCTCCTTCCAGACCATCGTTGTCGTTGAGATACATCGAGGAGAGGGCATCACTTCCTTCTGCGATTATGTCCCTCAACAACGCTTCTTGTGCTTCGTCTCGGGGGGTGTCCATAGTTTCTACAAATATTTACAACATGGCAATTATTATTCAAACATGACAGATATGGATATATTAGTGGCAAACGTAGAACTAGCTAGCTAATCACAATAAGGAATCATATTAGTGGCCTCGACGCTGCTTCTCTAGGGTTTGGGGTGGCCTCGACAACGCTTCAAGGGTTAGGGGGTGGCCTCGAGAACGCTTCAAGCTAGGAGGGGGTAATATCGACCCCCCCCCACGTGTTGAAGCTATCGGGAGGGGGTCGGCGTTGAACAGTACATCTATGTCCCACAAGTGACGCGGGCATCGACGTGGGCATCGACGCCCACAAGCTATTGGATTTCTTCAATACTTTGACACTATAGGAACCCTCGACCCTGAAACCTTCGACCCTTGACCCCTTAACGACCCTCGACCCTCTACCCTAGTTCCCGACCCTCGACCCCTCGGCGATCCTCGACACCCTCGTTATATCGACAACGACGCAACATACATATACATGGGAAAATAATGTTATCGGGGAGGGGGTATCGGTACCCCCCCCCCTCGTGTCAAAGTTTCTTCTTTCTCCTCTATTCCTTTCTTTCTTCTTCTCCTCTTCTTTTCTTCTTATCCCTCGAGAAAGGAAAATAAGGAAAAGGAAGAAAAGAGGAAGAAGGAAGAAGGAAGAAGAAGAAGAAAAAAAAGAAGAAAAAAAAGAGGAGAAGAAGAAAAGAATAGAGGAGAAGAAGAAAAAATAGAATAAATTCTATTTTTTCTTCTTCTCCTCTATTCTTTTCTTCTTCTCCTCTTCTTTTTCTTCTTTTTTCTTCTTCTTATTTATTTCTCCTCTTCTTCCTATCCCCTCTTCTTCTCCTTTCTTCCTCTTCTTTTTTCCTTTTTCCTCTCATTCTTTTTCTTCTTCTTGTATTGCTTGTTTTTTT